>NW_027650166.1:0-147297 GCF_965287045.1 Carcharhinus amblyrhynchos
CTGCGTCTCTGCGTCTCAGAGTCTCTGCGTCTCAGAGTCTCTGCGTCTCAAGAGTCTCTGCGTCTCTGCGTCTCTGCGTCTCTGCGTCTCTGCGTCTCTGCGTCTCAGAGTCTCAGAGTCTCTGCGTCTCAGAGTCTCTGCGTCTCTGCGTCTCTGCGTCTCTCGTCTCAGAGTCTCTGCGTCTCTGCGTCTCAGAGTCTCTGCGTCTCTGCGTCTCTGCGTCTCAGAGTCTCTGCGTCTCTGCGTCTCAGAGTCTCTGCGTCTCTGGTCTCTCTCTGCGTCTCTGCGTCTCAGAGTCTCTGCGTCTCTGCGTCTCAGAGTCCTCGTCTCTGCGTCTCGGCTGCGTCTCAGAGTCTCTGCGTCTCTGCGTCTCAGAGTCTCTGCGTCTCTGCGTCTCTGCGTCTCAGAGTCTCTGCGTCTCTGCGTCTCAGAGTCTCTGCGTCTCAGAGTCTCTGCGTCTCAGAGTCTCTGCGTCTCATGCGTCTCTGCGTCTCTGCGTCTCAGAGTCTCTGCGTCTCTGCGTCTCAGAGTCTCTGCGTCTCTGCGTCTCTGCGTCTCAGAGTCTGCGCTCTGCGTCTCAGAGTCTCTGCGTCTCAGCGTCTCTGCGTCTCAGAGTCTCTGCGTCTCTGCGTCTCTGCGTCTCAGAGTCTCAGAGTCTCTGCGTCTCTGCGTCTCAGAGTCTCTGCGTCTCTGCAGTCTCAGAGTCTCTGCGTCTCTGAGTCTCTGCGTCTCAGAGTCTCAGAGTCTCTGCGTCTCTGCGTCTCTCTCTGCGTCTCAGAGTCTCTGCGTCTCAGAGTCTCTGCGTCTCTGCGTCTCTGCGTCTCTGCGTCTCTGCGTCTCAGAGTCTCTGCGTCTCAGCGTCTCTGCGTCTCTGCGTCTCAGAGTCTCTGCGTCTCAGAGTCTCTGCGTCTCAGAGTCTCTGCGTCTCTGCGTCTCAGAGTCTTCAGTATCTCTGCGTCTCAGCTCCTCAGGTCTCTGCGTCTCAGAGTCTCTGCTCTGCGTCTCAGAGTCTCTGCGTCTCTGCGTCTCAGAGTCTCTGCGTCTCTGCGTCTCAGAGTCTCTGCGTCTCAGAGTCTCTGCGTCTCTGCGCTCAGAGTCTCTGCGTCCAGAGTCTCTGCGTCTCTGCGTCTCAGAGTCTCTGCGTCTCAGAGTCTCTGCGTCTCTGCGTCTCTGCGTCTCAGAGTCTCTGCGTCTCAGAGTCTCTGCGTCTCAGAGTCTCTGCGTCTCAGAGTCTCTGCGTCTCTGTGCGTCTCAGAGTCTCTGCGTCTCAGAGTCTCTGCGTCTCAGAGTCTCTGCGTCTCAGAGTCTCTGGCTCTTCAGTCTCTGCGTCTCAGAGTCTCTGCGTCTCAGAGTCTCTGCGTCTCAGAGTCTCAGAGTCTCTGCGTCTCAGAGTCTCTGCGTCTCAGAGTCTCTGCGTCTCAGAGTCTCTGCGTCTCTGCGTCTCTGCGTCTCAGAGTCTCTGCGTCTCAGAGTCTCTGCGTCTCTGCGTCTCTGCGTCTCAGAGTCTCAGAGTCTCTGCGTCTCTGCGTCTCAGAGTCTCTGCGTCTCAGAGTCTCTGCGTCTCTGCGTCTCTGCGTCTCAGAGTCTCCTGTCTCAGAGTCTCTGAGGATCGAGTCTCTGCGTCTCTGAGTCTCTGCGTCTCAGAGTCTCTGCGTCTCTGCGTCTCAGAGTCTCTGCGTCTCAGAGTCTCTGCGTCTCAGAGTCTCTGCGTCTCAGAGTCTCTGCGTCTCTGCGTCTCTGCGTCTCAGAGTCTCTGCGTCTCAGAGTCTCTGCGTCTCAGAGTCTCTGCGTCTCTGCGTCTCTGCGTCTCAGAGTCTCTGCGTCTCTGCGTCTCTGCGTCTCAGAGTCTCTGCGTCTCAGAGTCTCTGCGTCTCTGCGTCTCTGCGTCTCAGAGTCTCTGCGTCTCAGCGTCTCTGCGTCTCAGAGTCTCTGCGTCTCAGAGTCTCTGCGTCTCTGCGTCTCTGCGTCTCAGAGTCTCTGCGTCTCAGAGTCTCTGCGTCTCTGCGTCTCTGCGTCTCAGAGTCTCTGCGTCTCTGCGTCTCTGCGTCTCAGAGTCTCTGCGTCTCAGAGTCTCTGCGTCTCAGAGTCTCTGCGTCTCTGCGTCTCTGCGTCTCAGAGTCTCTGCGTCTCAGAGTCTCTGCGTCTCTGCGTCTCTGCGTCTCAGAGTCTCTGCGTCTCTGCGTCTCTGCGTCTCAGAGTCTCTGCGTCTCAGAGTCTCTGCGTCTCTGCGTCTCTGCGTCTCAGAGTCTCTGCGTCTCTGCGTCTCTGCGTCTCAGAGTCTCTGCGTCTCAGAGTCTCTGCGTCTCTGCGTCTCTGCGTCTCAGAGTCTCTGCGTCTCTGAGTCTCTGCGTCTCAGAGTCTCTGCGTCTCAGAGTCTCTGCGTCTCTGCGTCTCTGCGTCTCAGAGTCTCTGCGTCTCAGAGTCTCTGCGTCTCAGAGTCTCTGCGTCTCAGAGTCTCTGCGTCTCAGAGTCTCTGCGTCTCTGCGTCTCTGCGTCTCAGAGTCTCTGCGTCTCAGAGTCTCTGCGTCTCTGCGTCTCTGCGTCTCAGAGTCTCTGCGTCTCTGCGTCTCTGCGTCTCAGAGTCTCTGCGTCTCAGAGTCTCTGCGTCTCTGCGTCTCTGCGTCTCTGCGTCTCAGAGTCTCTGCGTCTCTGCGTCTCAGAGTCTCTGCGTCTCTGCGTCTCTGCGTCTCAGAGTCTCTGCGTCTCAGAGTCTCTGCGTCTCTGCGTCTCTGCGTCTCAGAGTCTCTGCGTCTCTGCGTCTCTGCGTCTCAGAGTCTCTGCGTCTCAGAGTCTCTGCGTCTCTGCGTCTCTGCGTCTCAGAGTCTCTGCGTCTCTGCGTCTCTGCGTCTCAGAGTCTCTGCGTCTCAGAGTCTCTGCGTCTCTGCGTCTCTGCGTCTCAGAGTCTCTGCGTCTCTGCGTCTCTGCGTCTCAGAGTCCTCTGTCTCTGCGTCTCAGAGTCTCTGCGTCTCTGCGTCTCAGAGTCTCTGCGTCTCAGAGTCTCTGCGTCTCAGAGTCTCTGCGTCTCAGAGTCTCTGCGTCTCAGAGTCTCTGCGTCTCTGCGTCTCTGCGTCTCAGAGTCTCTGCGTCTCAGAGTCTCTGCGTCTCTGCGTCTCTGCGTCTCAGAGTCTCTGCGTCTCTGCGTCTCTGCGTCTCAGAGTCTCTGCGTCTCAGAGTCTCTGCGTCTCTGCGTCTCTGCGTCTCTGCGTCTCAGAGTCTCTGCGTCTCTGCGTCTCAGAGTCTCTGCGTCTCTGCGTCTCTGCGTCTCAGAGTCTCTGCGTCTCAGAGTCTCTGCGTCTCTGCGTCTCTGCGTCTCAGAGTCTCTGCCTCTGCGTCTCAGAGTCTCTGCGTCTCAGAGTCTCTGCGTCTCAGAGTCTCTGCGTCTCAGAGTCTCTGCGTCTCTGCGTCTCTGCGTCTCTGCGTCTCTGCGTCTCAGAGTCTCTGCGTCTCTGCGTCTCAGAGTCTCTGCGTCTCTGCGTCTCTGCGTCTCAGAGTCTCTGCGTCTCAGAGTCTCTGCGTCTCAGAGTCTCTGCGTCTCTGCGTCTCAGAGTCTCTGCGTCTCAGAGTCTCTGCGTCTCAGAGTCTCTGCGTCTCAGAGTCTCTGCGTCTCAGAGTCTCTGCGTCTCTGCGTCTCTGCGTCTCAGAGTCTCTGCGTCTCAGAGTCTCTGCGTCTCAGAGTCTCTGCGTCTCAGAGTCTCTGCGTCTCAGAGTCTCTGCGTCTCTGCGTCTCTGCGTCTCAGAGTCTCTGCGTCTCAGAGTCTCTGCGTCTCAGAGTCTCTGCGTCTCTGCGTCTCTGCGTCTCAGAGTCTCTGCGTCTCAGAGTCTCTGCGTCTCTGCGTCTCTGCGTCTCAGAGTCTCTGCGTCTCTGCGTCTCTGCGTCTCAGAGTCTCTGCGTCTCAGAGTCTCTGCGTCTCTGCGTCTCTGCGTCTCTGCGTCTCAGAGTCTCTGCGTCTCCTTGCGTCTCAGAGTCTCTGCGTCTCTGCGTCTCTGCGTCTCAGAGTCTCTGCGTCTCAGAGTCTCTGCGTCTCTGCGTCTCTGCGTCTCAGAGTCTCTGCGTCTCAGAGTCTCTGCGTCTCTGCGTCTCTGCGCGTCTCTGCGTCTCAGAGTCTCAGAGTCTCTGCGTCTCTGCGTCTCAGAGTCTCTGCGTCTCTGCGTCTCTGCGTCTCAGAGCCTCTCTCTGCGTCTCAGAGTCTCTGCGTCTCTGCGTCTCTGCGTCTCAGAGTCTCTGCGTCTCTGCGTCTCTGCGTCTCAGAGTCTCTGCGTCTCAGAGTCTCTGCGTCTCTGCGTCTCTGCGTCTCAGAGTCTCTGCGTCTCAGAGTCTCTGCGTCTCAGAGTCTCTGCGTCTCTGCGTCTCTGCGTCTCTGCGTCTCTGCGTCTCAGAGTCTCTGCGTCTCTGCGTCTCAGAGTCTCTGCGTCTCTGCGTCTCTGCGTCTCAGAGTCTCTGCGTCTCTGCGTCTCTGCGTCTCTGCGTCTCTGCGTCTCTGCGTCTCAGAGTCTCTGCGTCTCTGCGTCTCAGAGTCTCTGCGTCTCAGAGTCTCTGCGTCTCAGAGTCTCTGCGTCTCAGAGTCTCTGCGTCTCTGCGTCTCTGCGTCTCAGAGTCTCTGCGTCTCAGAGTCTCTGCGTCTCTGCGTCTCTGCGTCTCAGAGTCTCTGCGTCTCTGCGTCTCAGAGTCTCTGCGTCTCTGCGTCTCTGCGTCTCTGCGTCTCAGAGTCTCTGCGTCTCTGCGTCTCAGAGTCTCTGCGTCTCTGCGTCTCTGCGTCTCTGCGTCTCAGAGTCTCTGCGTCTCTGCGTCTCAGAGTCTCTGCGTCTCAGAGTCTCTGCGTCTCAGAGTATCTGCGTCTCAGAGTCTCAGACTCTCTGCGTCTCAGAGTCTCAGCGTCTCTGCGTCTCTGCGTCTCAGAGTCTCTGCGTCTCAGAGTCTCTGCGTCTCTGCGTCTCAGGGTCTCTGCGTCTCAGAGTCCCTGCGTCTCAGAGTCTCTGCGTCTCAGAGTCTCTGCGTCTCTGCGTCTCAGAGTCTCTGCGTCTCAGAGTCTCAGAGTCTCAGCGTCTCTGCGTCTCAGAGTCTCTGCGTCTCTGCGTATCTGCGTCTCAGAGTCTCTGCGTCTCAGATTCTCTGCGTCTCTGCGTCTCTGCGTCTCAGAGTCTCTGCGTCTCAGAGTCTCTGCGTCTCAGAGTATCTGCGTCTCAGAGTCTCTGCGTCTCAGAGTCTCTGCGTCACAGAGTCTCTGCGTCTCAGAGTCTCTGCGTCTCTGCGTCTCAGAGTCTCTGCGTCTCAGAGTCTCTGCGTCTCAGAGTCTCTGCGTCTCAGAGTCTCTGCGTCACAGAGTCTCAGCGTCTCTGCGTCTCATAGACTCTGCGTCTCAGAGTCTCTGCGTCTCTGCGTCTCAGAGTCTCTGTGTCTAAGAGTCTCTGCGTCTCTGCGTCTCTGCGTCTCTGCGTCTCAGAGTCTCTGCGTCTCTGCGTCTCTGCGTCTGAGAGTCTCTGTGCCTCATAGTCTCTGCGTCTCTGCGTCTCAGAGTCTCTGCGTCTCTGCGTCTGAGAGTCTCTGTATCTCATAGTCTCTGCGTCTCTGCGTCTCATAGTCTCTGCGTCTCAGAGTCTCTGCGTCTCTGCGTCTCAGAGTCTCTGCGTCTAAGAGTCTCTGCGTCTCTGCGTCTCAGAGTCTCTGCGTCTCTGCGTCTCTGCGTCTCTGCGTCTCATAGTCTCTGCGTCTCATAGTCTCTGCGTCTCATAGTCTCTGCGTCTCATAGTCTCTGCGTCTCATAGTCTCTGCGTCTCATAGTCTCTGCGTCTCATAGTCTCTGCGTCTCTGCGTCTCAAAGTCTCTGCGTCTCTGCGTCTCAGAGTCTCTGCGTCTCAGAGTCTCTGCGTCTCAGAGTCTCTGCGTCTCAGAGTCTCTGCGTCTCAGAGTCTCTGCGTCTCAGAGTCTCTGCGTCTCTGCGTCTCAGAGTCTCTGCGTCTCAGAGTCTCTGCGTCTCTGCGTCTCTGCGTGTCTGCGTCTCAGAGTCTCTGCGTCTCAGAGTCTCTGCGTCTCAGAGTCTCTGCGTCTCAGATTCTCTGCGTCTCTGCGTCTCAGAGTCTCTGCGTCTCTGCGTCTGAGAGTCTTTGTGTCTCATAGTCTCTGCGTCTCTGCGTCTCTGCGTCTCAGAGTCTCTGCGTCTCTGCGTCTCTGCGTCTCTGCGTCTCTGCGTCTCAGAGTCTCTGCGTCTCTGCGTCTCTGCGTCTCAGAGTCTCAGAGTCTCTGCGTCTCTGCGTCTCTGCGTCTCAGAGTCTCTGCGTCTCTGCGTCTCTGCGTCTCAGAGTCTCTGCGTCTCTGCGTCTCTGCGTCTCAGAGTCTCTGCGTCTCTGCGTCTCAGGGTCTCTGCGTCTCAGAGTCCCTGCGTCTCAGAGTCTCTGCGTCTCAGAGTCTCTGCGTCTCTGCGTCTCAGAGTCTCAGCGTCTCAGAGTCTCAGCGTCTCAGAGTCTCTGCGTCTCTGCGTGTCTGCGTCTCAGAGTCTCTGCGTCTCAGATTCTCTGCGTCTCTGCGTCTCTGCGTCTCAGAGTCTCTGCGTCTCAGAGTCTCTGCGTCTCAGAGTATCTGCGTCTCAGAGTCTCAGACTCTCTGCGTCTCAGAGTCTCTGCGTCTCTGCGTCTCTGCGTCTCAGAGTCTCTGCGTCTCAGAGTCTCTGCGTCTCTGCGTCTCAGGGTCTCTGCGTCTCAGAGTCCCTGCGTCTCAGAGTCTCTGCGTCTCAGAGTCTCTGCGTCTCTGCGTCTCAGAGTCTCTGCGTCTCTGCGTCTCAGAGTCTCTGCGTCTCAGAGTCTCTGCGTCTCAGAGTCTCTGCGTCTCTGCGTCTCAGAGTCTCTGCGTCTCAGAGTCTCTGCGTCTCTGCGGCTCAGGGTCTCTGCGTCTCAGAGTCCCTGCGTCTCAGAGTCTCTGCGTCTCAGAGTCTCTGCGTCTCAGAGTCTCTGCGTCTCTGCGTCTCAGAGTCACTGCGTCTCAGAGTCTCTGCGTCTCAGAGTCTCTGCGTCTCTGCGTCTCTGCGTCTCAGAGTCTCTGCGTCTCTGCGTCTCAGGGTCTCTGCGTCTCAGAGTCCCTGCGTCTCAGAGTCCCTGCGTCTCAGAGTCCCTGCGTCTCAGAGTCTCTGCGTCTCAGAGTCTCTGCGTCTCAGAGTCTCAGTGTCTCAGTGTCTCTGCGTCTCTGCGTCTCAGAGTCTCTGCGCCTCAGATTCTCTGCGTCTCAGAGTATCTGCGTCTCAGAGTCTCAGACTCTCTGCGTCTCAGACTCTCTGCGTCTCTGCGTCTCTGCGTCTCTGCGTCTCAGAGTCTCTGCGTCTCAGAGTCTCAGAGTCTCTGCGTCTCAGACTCTCTGCGTCTCTGCGTCTCTGCGTCTCTGCGTCTCAGAGTCTCTGCGTCTCAGAGTCTCTGCGTCTCAGAGTATCTGCGTCTCAGAGTCTCAGACTCTCTGCGTCTCAGAGTCTCTGCGTCTCTGCGTCTCAGAGTCTCTGCGTCTCTGCGTCTCTGCGTCTCAGGGTCTCTGCGTCTCAGAGTCCCTGCGTCTCAGAGTCTCTGCGTCTCAGAGTCTCTGCGTCTCTGCGTCTCAGAGTCTCAGTGTCTCTGCGTCTCTGCGTCTCTGCGTCTCAGAGTCTCTGCGTCTCTGCGTGTCTGCGTCTCAGAGTCTCTGCGTCTCAGATTCTCTGTGTCTCTGCGTCTCAGAGTCTCTGCGTCTCTGCGTCTCAGAGTCTCTGCGTCTCAGAGTCTCTGCGCCTCAGAGTCTCAGCGTCTCAGAGTCTCTGCGTCTCAGCGTCTCTGCGTCACAGAGTCTCTGCGTCTCTGCGTCACATAGTCTCAGCATCTCTGCGTCTCATAGTCTCTGCGTCTCAGAGTCTCTGCGTCTCTGCGTCTCTGCGTCTCAGAGTCTCTGCGTCTCTGCGTCTGAGAGTCTCTGTGCCTCATAGTCTCTGCGTCTCTGCGTCTCAGAGTCTCTGCGTCTCTGCGTCTGAGAGTCTCTGTGTCTCATAGTCTCTGCGTCTCTGCGTCTCATAGTCTCTGCGTCTCAGAGTCTCTGCGTCTCTGCGTCTCAGAGTCTCTGCGTCTCATAGTCTCTGCGTCTCTGCGTCTCATAGTCTCTGCGTCTCTGCGTCTCTGCGTCTCTGCGTCTCATAGTCTCTGCGTCTCATAGTCTCTGCGTCTCATAGTCTCTGCGTCTCATAGTCTCTGCGTCTCATAGTCTCTGCGTCTCATAGTCTCTGCGTCTCATAGTCTCTGCGTCTCATAGTCTCTGCGTCTCATAGTCTCTGCGTCTCATAGTCTCTGCGTCTCATAGTCTCTGCGTCTCATAGTCTCTGCGTCTCATAGTCTCTGCGTCTCATAGTCTCTGCGTCTCTGCGTCTCTGCGTCTCTGCGTCTCAGAGTCTCTGCGTCTCTGCGTCTCTGCGTCTCTGCGTCTCAGAGTCTCTGCGTCTCAGAGTCTCTGCGTCTCAGAGTCTCTGCGTCTCAGAGTCTCTGCGTCTCAGAGTCTCTGCGTCTCAGAGTCTCTGCGTCTCAGAGTCTCTGCATCTCAGAGTCTCTGCGTCTCTGCGTCTCAGAGTCTCTGCGTCTCAGAGTCTCTGCGTCTCAGAGTCTCTGCGTCTCTGCGTGTCTGCGTCTCAGAGTCTCTGCGCCTCAGAGTCTCTGCGCCTCAGAGTCTCTGTGTCTCTGTGTCTCTGCGTCTCTGCGTCTCAGAGTCTCTGCGTCTCTGCGTCTCTGCGTCTCAGAGTCTCAGAGTCTCTGCGTCTCTGCGTCTCAGAGTCTCTGCGTCTCTGCGTCTCAGAGTCTCAGAGTCTCTGCGTCTCTGCGTCTCAGAGTCTCTGCGTCTCTGCGTCTCTGCGTCTCTGCGTCTCAGAGTCTCTGCGTCTCAGAGTCTCTGCGTCTCAGAGTCTCTGCGTCTCAGAGTCTCTGCGTCTCAGAGTCTCTGCGTCTCTGCGTCTCAGAGTCTCAGAGTCTCTGCGTCTCTGCGTCTCAGAGTCTCTGCGTCTCTGCGTCTCAGAGTCTCAGAGTCTCTGCGTCTCTGCGTCTCAGAGTCTCTGCGTCTCTGCATCTCTGCGTCTCTGCGTCTCAGAGTCTCTGCGTCTCAGAGTCTCTGCGTCTCAGAGTCTCTGCGTCTCTGCGTCTGAGAGTCTTTGTGTCTCATAGTCTCTGCGTCTCAGAGTCTCTGTGTCTCAGAGTCTCTGCGTCTCAGAGTCTCTGCGTCTCTGCGTCTCAGCGTCTCTGCGTCTCAGAGTCTCTGCGTCTCTGCGTCTCTGCGTCTCAGAGTCTCTGCGTCTCAGAGTCTCTGCGTCTCAGCGTCTCTGCGTCTCAGAGTCTCTGCGTCTCTGCGTCTCTGCGTCTCAGAGTCTCTGCGTCTCTGCGTCTCAGCGTCTCTGCGTCTCAGAGTCTCTGCGTCTCTGCGTCTCTGCGTCTCAGAGTCTCTGCGTCTCAGAGTCTCTGCGTCTCAGCGTCTCTGCGTCTCAGAGTCTCTGCGTCTCTGCGTCTCTGCGTCTCAGAGTCTCTGCGTCTCAGCGTCTCTGCGTCTCTGCGTCTCTGCGTCTCAGAGTCTCTGCGTCTCTGCGTCTCTGCGTCTCAGAGTCTCTGTGTCTCAGAGTCTCTGCGTCTCAGAGTCTCTGCGTCTCAGCGTCTCTGCGTCTCAGAGTCTCTGCGTCTCTGCGTCTCTGCGTCTCAGAGTCTCTGCGTCTCAGAGTCTCTGCGTCTCTGCGTCTCAGCGTCTCTGCGTCTCAGAGTCTCTGCGTCTCTGCGTCTCTGCGTCTCAGAGTCTCTGCGTCTCAGAGTCTCTGCGTCTCAGCGTCTCTGCGTCTCAGAGTCTCTGCGTCTCTGCGTCTCTGCGTCTCAGAGTCTCTGCGTCTCTGCGTCTCTGCGTCTCAGAGTCTCTGTGTCTCAGAGTCTCTGCGTCTCAGAGTCTCTGCGTCTCAGCGTCTCTGCGTCTCAGAGTCTCTGCGTCTCTGCGTCTCTGCGTCTCAGAGTCTCTGCGTCTCAGCGTCTCTGCGTCTCAGAGTCTCTGCGTCTCTGCGTCTCTGCGTCTCAGAGTCTCTGCGTCTCAGCGTCTCTGCGTCTCAGAGTCTCTGCGTCTCTGCGTCTCTGCGTCTCAGAGTCTCTGCGTCTCTGCGTCTCTGCGTATCAGAGTCTCTGCGTCTCAGAGTCTCTGCGTCTCAGAGTCTCTGCGTCTCAGCGTCTCTGCGTCTCAGAGTCTCTGCGTCTCTGCGTCTCTGCGTCTCAGAGTCTCTGCGTCTCAGCGTCTCTGCGTCTCAGAGTCTCTGCGTCTCTGCGTCTCTGCGTCTCAGAGTCTCTGCGTCTCTGCGTCTCTGCGTCTCAGAGTCTCTGCGTCTCAGCGTCTCTGCGTCTCAGAGTCTCTGCGTCTCTGCGTCTCTGCGTCTCAGAGTCTCTGCGTCTCTGCGTC
Source organism: Carcharhinus amblyrhynchos (assembly GCF_965287045.1). Classification (NCBI taxonomy): domain Eukaryota; kingdom Metazoa; phylum Chordata; class Chondrichthyes; order Carcharhiniformes; family Carcharhinidae; genus Carcharhinus; species Carcharhinus amblyrhynchos. The sequence continues at coordinate 10,406 of NW_027650166.1, forward strand.
TCTGCGTCTCAGAGTCTCTGCGTCTCTGCGTCTCTGCGTCTCAGAGTCTCTGTGTCTCAGAGTCTCTGCGTCTCAGAGTCTCTGCGTCTCAGCGTCTCTGCGTCTCAGAGTCTCTGCGTCTCTGCGTCTCTGCGTCTCAGAGTCTCTGCGTCTCAGCGTCTCTGCGTCTCAGAGTCTCTGCGTCTCTGCGTCTCTGCGTCTCAGAGTCTCTGCGTCTCAGCGTCTCTGCGTCTCAGAGTCTCTGCGTCTCAGCGTCTCTGCGTCTCAGAGTCTCTGCGTCTCTGCGTCTCTGCGTCTCAGAGTCTCTGCGTCTCAGCGTCTCTGCGTCTCAGAGTCTCTGCGTCTCTGCGTCTCTGCGTCTCAGAGTCTCTGCGTCTCAGCGTCTCTGCGTCTCAGAGTCTCTGCGTCTCTGCGTCTCTGCGTCTCAGAGTCTCTGCGTCTCTGCGTCTCTGCGTCTCAGAGTCTCTGTGTCTCAGAGTCTCTGCGTCTCAGAGTCTCTGCGTCTCAGCGTCTCTGCGTCTCAGAGTCTCTGCGTCTCTGCGTCTCTGCGTCTCAGAGTCTCTGCGTCTCAGCGTCTCTGCGTCTCAGAGTCTCTGCGTCTCTGCGTCTCTGCGTCTCAGAGTCTCTGCGTCTCTGCGTCTCTGCGTCTCAGAGTCTCTGCGTCTCAGCGTCTCTGCGTCTCAGAGTCTCTGCGTCTCTGCGTCTCTGCGTCTCAGAGTCTCTGCGTCTCTGCGTCTCTGCGTCTCAGAGTCTCTGCGTCTCAGAGTCTCTGCGTCTCAGCGTCTCTGCGTCTCAGAGTCTCAGAGTCTCTGCGTCTCTGCGTCTCAGAGTCTCTGCGTCTCAGCGTCTCTGCGTCTCAGAGTCTCTGCGTCTCTGCGTCTCTGCGTCTCAGAGTCTCTGCGTCTCAGCGTCTCTGCGTCTCAGAGTCTCAGAGTCTCTGCGTCTCTGCGTCTCTGCGTCTCTGCGTCTCAGAGTCTCTGCGTCTCAGCGTCTCTGCGTCTCAGAGTCTCAGAGTCTCTGCGTCTCAGCGTCTCTGCGTCTCAGAGTCTCTGCGTCTCTGCGTCTCAGAGTCTCTGCGTCTCAGCGTCTCTGCGTCTCAGAGTCTCTGCGTCTCTGCGTCTCAGAGTCTCTGCGTCTCAGAGTCTCTGCGTCTCAGAGTCTCTGCGTCTCTGCGTCTCTGCGTCTCAGTGTCTCTGCGTCTCTGCGTCTCTGCGTCTCAGAGTCTCTGCGTCTCTGCGTCTGAGAGTCTCTGTGCCTCATAGTCTCTGCGTCTCTGCGTCTCTGCGTCTCATAGTCTCTGCGTCTCAGAGTCTCTGCGTCTCTGCGTCTGAGAGTCTCTGCGTCTCAGAGTCTCTGCGTCTCAGAGTCTCTGCGTCTGCGTCTCAGAGTCTCTGCGTCTCAGAGTCTCTGCGTCTCAGAGTCTCTGCGTCTCAGAGTCTCTGCGTCTCAGAGTCTCTGCGTCTCAGAGTCTCTGCGTCTCAGAGTCTCTGCGTCTCTGCGTCTCAGAGTCTCTGCGTCTCAGAGTCTCTGCGTCTCTGCGTCTCTGCGTCTCAGAGTCTCTGCGTCTCAGAGTCTCTGCGTCTCAGAGTCTCTGCGTCTCAGAGTCTCTGCGTCTCTGCGTCTCAGAGTCTCTGCACTTCAGAGTCTCTGCGTCTCTGCGTCTCAGATTCTCTGCGTCTCTGCGTCTCTGTGCCTCAGAGTCTCAGAGTCTCAGAGTCTCTGTGTCTCTGTGTCTCTGTGTCTCTGCGTCTCTGCGTCTCAGAGTCTCTGGGTCTCAGAGTCTCTGTGTCTCAGAGTCTCAGAGTCTCTACGTCTCTGCGTCTCAGAGTCTCTGCGTCTCAGAGTCTCTGTGCCTCATAGTCTCTGCGTCTCTGCGTCTCAGAGTCTCTGCGTCTCTGCGTCTGAGAGTCTCTGCGTCTGAGAGTCTCTGCGTCTCAGAGTCTCAGAGTCTCAGAGTCTCTGCGTCTCAGAGTCTCTGCGTCTCAGAGTCTCTGCGTCTCAGAGTCTCTGCGTCTCAGAGTCTCTGCGTCTCAGAGTCTCTGCGTCTCAGAGTCTCTGCGTCTCAGAGTCTCTGCGTCTCAGAGTCTCTGCGTCTCAGAGTCTCAGACTCTCTGCGTCTCAGAGTCTCTGCGTCTCTGCGTCTCTGCGTCTCAGAGTCTCTGCGTCTCAGAGTCTCTGCGTCTCAGGGTCTCTGCGTCTCAGGGTCTCTGCGTCTCAGAGTCCCTGCGTCTCAGAGTCTCTGCGTCTCAGAGTCTCTGCGTCTCTGCGTCTCTGCGTCTCAGAGTCTCAGAGTCTCTGCGTCTCAGAGTCTCTGCGTCTCAGAGTCTCTGCGTCTCTGCGTGTCTGCGTCTCAGAGTCTCTGCGTCTCAGATTCTCTGCGTCTCTGCGTCTCAGAGTCTCTGCGTCTCAGGGTCTCTGCGTCTCAGGGTCTCTGCGTCTCAGAGTCCCTGCGTCTCAGAGTCTCTGCGTCTCAGAGTCTCAGAGTCTCTGCGTCTCTGCGTCTCAGAGTCTCTGCGTCTCAGAGTCTCTGCGTCTCAGAGTCTCTGCGTCTCTGCGTGTCTGCGTCTCAGAGTCTCTGCGTCTCAGATTCTCTGCGTCTCTGCGTCTCAGAGTCTCTGCGTCTCTGCGTCTCTGCGTCTCAGAGTCTCTGCGTCTCTGCGTCTCAGAGTCTCTGCGTCTCAGAGTCTCTGCGCCTCAGAGTCTCAGCGTCTCAGAGTCTCTGCATCTCAGAGTCTCTGCGTCTCAGAGTCTCTGCGTCACAGAGTCTCTGCGTCTCTGCGTCACATAGTCTCAGCGTCTCTGCGTCTCAGAGTCTCTGCGTCTCAGAGTCTCTGCGTCTCTGCGTGTCTGCGTCTCAGAGTCTCTGCGTCTCAGATTCTCTGCGTCTCTGCGTCTCTGCGTCTCAGAGTCTCTGCGTCTCAGAGTCTCTGCGTCTCAGAGTATCTGCGTCTCAGAGTCTCAGACTCTCTGCGTCTCAGAGTCTCTGCGTCTCTGCGTCTCTGCGTCTCAGAGTCTCTGCGTCTCAGAGTCTCTGCGTCTCTGCGTCTCAGGGTCTCTGCGTCTCAGAGTCCCTGCGTCTCAGAGTCCCTGCGTCTCAGAGTCTCTGCGTCTCAGAGTCTCTGCGTCTCTGCGTCTCAGAGTCTCTGCGTCTCTGCGTCTCAGAGTCTCTGCGTCTCAGAGTCTCTGCGTCTCAGAGTCTCTGCGTCTCAGAGTCTCTGCGTCTCTGCGTCTCAGAGTCTCTGCGTCTCAGAGTCTCTGCGTCTCTGCGGCTCAGGGTCTCTGCGTCTCAGAGTCCCTGCGTCTCAGAGTCCCTGCGTCTCAGAGTCTCTGCGTCTCTGCGTCTCAGAGTCTCTGCGTCTCAGAGTCTCTGCGTCTCAGAGTCTCTGCGTCTCAGAGTCTCTGCGTCTCTGCGTCTCTGCGTCTCAGAGTCTCTGCGTCTCTGCGTCTCAGGGTCCCTGCGTCTCAGAGTCCCTGCGTCTCAGAGTCCCTGCGTCTCAGAGTCCCTGCGTCTCAGAGTCTCTGCGTCTCAGAGTCTCTGCGTCTCAGAGTCTCAGAGTCTCAGTGTCTCAGTGTCTCTGCGTCTCTGCGTCTCAGAGTCTCTGCGCCTCAGATTCTCTGCGTCTCAGAGTATCTGCGTCTCAGAGTCTCAGACTCTCTGCGTCTCAGACTCTCTGCGTCTCTGCGTCTCTGCGTCTCTGCGTCTCAGAGTCTCTGCGTCTCAGAGTCTCAGAGTCTCTGCGTCTCAGACTCTCTGCGTCTCTGCGTCTCTGCGTCTCTGCGTCTCTGCGTCTCAGAGTCTCTGCGTCTCAGAGTCTCTGCGTCTCAGAGTATCTGCGTCTCAGAGTCTCAGACTCTCTGCGTCTCAGAGTCTCTGCGTCTCTGCGTCTCAGAGTCTCTGCGTCTCAGAGTCTCTGCGTCTCTGCGTCTCAGGGTCTCTGCGTCTCAGAGTCCCTGCGTCTCAGAGTCTCTGCGTCTCAGAGTCTCTGCGTCTCTGCGTCTCAGAGTCTCAGTGTCTCTGCGTCTCTGCGTCTCTGCGTCTCAGAGTCTCTGCGTCTCTGCGTGTCTGCGTCTCAGAGTCTCTGCGTCTCAGATTCTCTGTGTCTCTGCGTCTCAGAGTCTCTGCGTCTCTGCGTCTCAGAGTCTCTGCGTCTCAGAGTCTCTGCGCCTCAGAGTCTCAGCGTCTCAGAGTCTCTGCGTCTCAGCGTCTCTGCGTCACAGAGTCTCTGCGTCTCTGCGTCACATAGTCTCAGCATCTCTGCGTCTCATAGTCTCTGCGTCTCAGAGTCTCTGCGTCTCTGCGTCTCTGCGTCTCAGAGTCTCTGCGTCTCTGCGTCTGAGAGTCTCTGTGCCTCATAGTCTCTGCGTCTCTGCGTCTCAGAGTCTCTGCGTCTCTGCGTCTGAGAGTCTCTGTGTCTCATAGTCTCTGCGTCTCTGCGTCTCATAGTCTCTGCGTCTCAGAGTCTCTGCGTCTCTGCGTCTCAGAGTCTCTGCGTCTCATAGTCTCTGCGTCTCTGCGTCTCAGAGTCTCTGCGTCTCATAGTCTCTGCGTCTCTGCGTCTCATAGTCTCTGCGTCTCATAGTCTCTGCGTCTCATAGTCTCTGCGTCTCATAGTCTCTGCGTCTCATAGTCTCTGCGTCTCATAGTCTCTGCGTCTCATAGTCTCTGCGTCTCATAGTCTCTGCGTCTCATAGTCTCTGCGTCTCATAGTCTCTGCGTCTCATAGTCTCTGCGTCTCATAGTCTCTGCGTCTCATAGTCTCTGCGTCTCTGCGTCTCTGCGTCTCTGCGTCTCTGCGTCTCAGAGTCTCTGCGTCTCTGCGTCTCTGCGTCTCTGCGTCTCAGAGTCTCTGCGTCTCAGAGTCTCTGCGTCTCAGAGTCTCTGCGTCTCAGAGTCTCTGCGTCTCAGAGTCTCTGCATCTCAGAGTCTCTGCGTCTCAGAGTCTCTGCGTCTCAGAGTCTCTGCATCTCAGAGTCTCTGCGTCTCTGCGTCTCAGAGTCTCTGCGTCTCAGAGTCTCTGCGTCTCAGAGTCTCTGCGTCTCTGCGTGTCTGCGTCTCAGAGTCTCTGCGCCTCAGAGTCTCTGCGCCTCAGAGTCTCTGTGTCTCTGTGTCTCTGCGTCTCAGAGTCTCTGCGTCTCTGCGTCTCTGCGTCTCAGAGTCTCAGAGTCTCTGCGTCTCTGCGTCTCAGAGTCTCTGCGTCTCTGCGTCTCAGAGTCTCAGAGTCTCTGCGTCTCTGCGTCTCAGAGTCTCTGCGTCTCTGCGTCTCTGCGTCTCTGCGTCTCAGAGTCTCTGCGTCTCAGAGTCTCTGCGTCTCAGAGTCTCTGCGTCTCAGAGTCTCTGCGTCTCAGAGTCTCTGCGTCTCTGCGTCTCAGAGTCTCAGAGTCTCTGCGTCTCTGCGTCTCAGAGTCTCTGCGTCTCTGCATCTCTGCGTCTCTGCGTCTCAGAGTCTCTGCGTCTCAGAGTCTCTGCGTCTCAGAGTCTCTGCGTCTCTGCGTCTGAGAGTCTTTGTGTCTCATAGTCTCTGCGTCTCAGAGTCTCTGTGTCTCAGAGTCTCTGTGTCTCAGAGTCTCTGCGTCTCAGAGTCTCTGCGTCTCAGAGTCTCTGCGTCTCAGAGTCTCTGCGTCTCAGAGTCTCTGCGTCTCAGAGTCTCTGCGTCTCAGCGTCTCTGCGTCTCAGAGTCTCTGCGTCTCTGCGTCTCTGCGTCTCTGCGTCTCAGAGTCTCTGCGTCTCAGAGTCTCTGCGTCTCAGCGTCTCTGCGTCTCAGAGTCTCTGCGTCTCTGCGTCTCTGCGTCTCTGCGTCTCAGAGTCTCTGCGTCTCAGCGTCTCTGCGTCTCAGAGTCTCTGCGTCTCTGCGTCTCTGCGTCTCAGAGTCTCTGCGTCTCAGCGTCTCTGCGTCTCAGAGTCTCTGCGTCTCTGCGTCTCTGCGTCTCTGCGTCTCAGAGTCTCTGCGTCTCAGCGTCTCTGCGTCTCAGAGTCTCTGCGTCTCTGCGTCTCTGCGTCTCAGAGTCTCTGCGTCTCTGCGTCTCTGCGTCTCAGAGTCTCTGCGTCTCAGCGTCTCTGCGTCTCAGAGTCTCTGCGTCTCTGCGTCTCTGCGTCTCAGAGTCTCTGCGTCTCTGCGTCTCTGCGTCTCTGCGTCTCAGAGTCTCTGCGTCTCAGAGTCTCTGCGTCTCAGCGTCTCTGCGTCTCAGAGTCTCTGCGTCTCTGCGTCTCTGCGTCTCTGCGTCTCAGAGTCTCTGCGTCTCAGCGTCTCTGCGTCTCAGAGTCTCTGCGTCTCTGCGTCTCTGCGTCTCAGAGTCTCTGCGTCTCTGCGTCTCTGCGTCTCAGAGTCTCTGCGTCTCAGCGTCTCTGCGTCTCAGAGTCTCTGCGTCTCTGCGTCTCTGCGTCTCAGAGTCTCTGCGTCTCAGCGTCTCTGCGTCTCAGAGTCTCTGCGTCTCTGCGTCTCTGCGTCTCAGAGTCTCTGCGTCTCTGCGTCTCTGCGTCTCAGAGTCTCTGCGTCTCAGCGTCTCTGCGTCTCAGAGTCTCTGCGTCTCTGCGTCTCTGCGTCTCAGAGTCTCTGCGTCTCAGCGTCTCTGCGTCTCAGAGTCTCTGCGTCTCTGCGTCTCTGCGTCTCAGAGTCTCTGCGTCTCTGCGTCTCTGCGTCTCAGAGTCTCTGCGTCTCAGCGTCTCTGCGTCTCAGAGTCTCTGCGTCTCTGCGTCTCTGCGTCTCAGAGTCTCTGCGTCTCTGCGTCTCTGCGTCTCAGAGTCTCTGCGTCTCAGAGTCTCTGCGTCTCAGCGTCTCTGCGTCTCAGAGTCTCTGCGTCTCTGCGTCTCTGCGTCTCTGCGTCTCAGAGTCTCTGCGTCTCAGAGTCTCTGCGTCTCAGCGTCTCTGCGTCTCAGAGTCTCTGCGTCTCTGCGTCTCTGCGTCTCAGAGTCTCTGCGTCTCAGCGTCTCTGCGTCTCAGAGTCTCTGCGTCTCTGCGTCTCTGCGTCTCAGAGTCTCTGCGTCTCTGCGTCTCTGCGTCTCAGAGTCTCTGCGTCTCAGCGTCTCTGCGTCTCAGAGTCTCTGCGTCTCAGCGTCTCTGCGTCTCAGAGTCTCTGCGTCTCTGCGTCTCTGCGTCTCAGAGTCTCTGCGTCTCAGCGTCTCTGCGTCTCAGAGTCTCTGCGTCTCTGCGTCTCTGCGTCTCAGAGTCTCTGCGTCTCTGCGTCTCTGCGTCTCAGAGTCTCTGCGTCTCAGCGTCTCAGCGTCTCTGCGTCTCAGAGTCTCTGCGTCTCTGCGTCTCTGCGTCTCAGAGTCTCTGCGTCTCAGCGTCTCTGCGTCTCAGAGTCTCTGCGTCTCTGCGTCTCTGCGTCTCAGAGTCTCTGCGTCTCTGCGTCTCTGCGTCTCAGAGTCTCTGCGTCTCAGCGTCTCTGCGTCTCAGAGTCTCTGCGTCTCTGCGTCTCTGCGTCTCAGAGTCTCTGCGTCTCTGCGTCTCTGCGTCTCAGAGTCTCTGCGTCTCAGCGTCTCTGCGTCTCAGAGTCTCAGAGTCTCTGCGTCTCTGCGTCTCAGAGTCTCTGCGTCTCAGCGTCTCTGCGTCTCAGAGTCTCTGCGTCTCTGCGTCTCTGCGTCTCAGAGTCTCTGCGTCTCAGCGTCTCTGCGTCTCAGAGTCTCAGAGTCTCTGCGTCTCTGCGTCTCTGCGTCTCAGAGTCTCTGCGTCTCTGCGTCTCAGAGTCTCTGCGTCTCAGCGTCTCTGCGTCTCAGAGTCTCTGCGTCTCTGCGTCTCAGAGTCTCTGCGTCTCAGCGTCTCTGCGTCTCAGAGTCTCTGCGTCTCTGCGTCTCAGCGTCTCAGCGTCTCTGCGTCTCAGAGTCTCTGCGTCTCTGCGTCTCAGAGTCTCTGCGTCTCAGCGTCTCTGCGTCTCAGAGTCGCTGCGTCTCTGCGTCTCTGCGTCTCAGAGTCTCTGCGTCTCTGCGTCTCTGCGTCTCAGAGTCTCTGCGTCTCAGCGTCTCAGCGTCTCTGCGTCTCAGAGTCTCTGCGTCTCTGCGTCTCTGCGTCTCAGAGTCTCTGCGTCTCAGCGTCTCTGCGTCTCAGAGTCTCTGCGTCTCTGCGTCTCTGCGTCTCAGAGTCTCTGCGTCTCTGCGTCTCTGCGTCTCAGAGTCTCTGCGTCTCAGCGTCTCTGCGTCTCAGAGTCTCTGCGTCTCTGCGTCTCTGCGTCTCAGAGTCTCTGCGTCTCTGCGTCTCTGCGTCTCAGAGTCTCTGCGTCTCAGCGTCTCTGCGTCTCAGAGTCTCAGAGTCTCTGCGTCTCTGCGTCTCAGAGTCTCTGCGTCTCAGCGTCTCTGCGTCTCAGAGTCTCTGCGTCTCTGCGTCTCTGCGTCTCAGAGTCTCTGCGTCTCAGCGTCTCTGCGTCTCAGAGTCTCTGCGTCTCTGCGTCTCTGCGTCTCTGCGTCTCAGAGTCTCTGCGTCTCAGCGTCTCTGCGTCTCAGAGTCTCAGAGTCTCTGCGTCTCAGCGTCTCTGCGTCTCAGAGTCTCTGCGTCTCTGCGTCTCAGAGTCTCTGCGTCTCAGCGTCTCTGCGTCTCAGAGTCTCTGCGTCTCTGCGTCTCAGAGTCTCTGCGTCTCAGCGTCTCTGCGTCTCAGAGTCTCTGCGTCTCTGCGTCTCAGAGTCTCTGCGTCTCAGCGTCTCTGCGTCTCAGAGTCTCTGCGTCTCTGCGTCTCAGCGTCTCAGCGTCTCTGCGTCTCAGAGTCTCTGCGTCTCTGCGTCTCAGAGTCTCTGCGTCTCAGCGTCTCTGCGTCTCAGAGTCTCTGCGTCTCAGAGTCTCTGCGTCTCAGCGTCTCTGCGTCTCAGAGTCTCTGCGTCTCTGCGTCTCAGAGTCTCTGCGTCTCAGCGTCTCTGCGTCTGAGTCTCTGCGTCTCTGCGTCTCAGAGTCTCTGCGTCTCTGCGTCTCAGAGTCTCTGCGTCTCTGCGTCTCATAGTCTCTGCGTCTCTGCGTCTCAGAGTCTCTGCGTCTCTGCGTCTCATAGTCTCTGCGTCTCTGCGTCTCAGAGTCTCTGCGTCTCAGCGTCTCTGCGTCTCAGAGTCTCTGCGTCTCTGCGTCTCAGAGTCTCTGCGTCTCAGAGTCTCTGCGTCTCTGCGTCTCTGCGTCTCTGCGTCTCAGCGTCTCTGCGTCTCTGCGTCTCACAGTCTCTGCGTCTCTGCGTCTCTGCGTCTCATAGTCTCTGCGTCTCAGAGTCTCTGCGTCTCAGAGTCTCTGCGTCTCAGAGTCTCTGCGTCTCTGCGTGTCTGCGTCTCAGAGTCTCTGCGTCTCACAGTCTCTGCATCTCTGCGTCTCTGCGTCTCTGCGTCTCTGCGTCTCTGCGTCTCATAGTCTCTGCGTCTCTGCGTCTCAGAGTCTCAGAGTCTCTGCGTCTCTGCGTCTCTGCGTCTCTGCGTCTCAGAGTCTCTGCGTCTCTGCGTGTCTGCGTCTCAGAGTCTCAGCGTCTCTGCGTCTCAGAGTCTCTGCGTCTCTGCGCCTCAGAGTCTCTGCGTCTCAGAGTCTCTGCGTCTCAGAGTCTCTGCATCTCAGAGTCTCTGTGTCTCAGAGTCTCTGCGTCTCTGCGTCTCAGTCTCAGAGTCTCTGCGTCTCAGAGTCTCTGCGTCTCTGCGTCTCTGCGTTTCAGAGTCTCTGCGTCTCAGAGTCTCTGCGTCTCAGAGTCTCTGCGTCTCAGAGTCTCTGCGTCTCAGAGTATCTGCGTCTCAGAGTCTCAGAGCCTCAGAGTCTCTGCGTCTCAGAACCTCTGCGTCTTAGAGTCTCAGAGTCTCTGCGTCTCAGAGTCTCTGCGTCTCTGCGTCTCTGCGTCTCAGAGTCTCAGAGTCTCTGCGTCTCAGAGTCTCTGCGTCTCAGAGTCTCAGAGTCTCTGCGTCTCAGAGTCTCTGCGTCTCAGAGTCTCTGCGTCTCAGAGTCTCTGCGTCTCAGAGTCTCTGCGTCTCAGAGTCTCTGCGTCTCAGAGTCTCTGCGTCTCAGAGTCTCTGCGTCTCAGAGTCTCTGCGTCTCTGCGTCTCAGAGTCTCTGCGTCTCAGAGTCTCTGCGTCTCAGAGTCTCTGCGTCTCAGAGTCTCTGCGTCTCTGCGTCTCAGAGTCTCTGCGTCTCTGCGTCTCAGAGTCTCTGCGTCTCAGAGTCTCTGCGTCTCTGCGTCTCAGAGTCTCTGCGTCTCAGAGTCTCTGCGTCTCAGAGTCTCTGCGTCTCAGAGTCTCTGCGTCTCTGCGTCTCAGAGTCTCTGCGTCTCTGCGTCTCAGAGTCTCTGCGTCTCAGAGTCTCTGCGTCTCAGAGTCTCTGCGTCTCTGCGTCTCTGCGTCTCAGAGTCTCTGCGTCTCTGCGTCTCTGCGTCTCAGAGTCTCTGCGTCTCAGAGTCTCTGCGTCTCTGCGTCTCAGAGTCTCTGCGTCTCAGAGTCTCTGCGTCTCAGAGTCTCTGCGTCTCTGCGTCTCTGCGTCTCAGAGTCTCAGAGTCTCTGCGTCTCTGCGTCTCAGAGTCTCTGCGTCTCAGAGTCTCTGCGTCTCTGCGTCTCTGCGTCTCTGCGTCTCAGAGTCTCTGCGTCTCAGAGTCTCTGCGTCTCTGCGTCTCTGCGTCTCTGCGTCTCTGCGTCTCTGCGTCTCAGAGTCTCTGCGTCTCAGAGTCTCTGCGTCTCAGAGTCTCTGCGTCTCTGCGTCTCAGAGTCTCTGCTTCTCAGAGTCTCTGCGTCTCAGAGTCTCTACACCTCAGAGTCTCTGCACCTCAGAGTCTCTGCGTCTCAGAGTCTCTGCGTCTCAGAGTCTCTGCGTCTCAGAATCTCTGCGTCTCAGAGTCTCTGCGTCTCTGCGTCTCTGCGTCTCTGCGTCTTAGAGTCTCTGCGTCTCTGCGTCTCAGAGTCTCTGCGTCTCAGACTCTCAGAGTCTCTGCGTCTCTGCGTCTCAGAGTCTCTGCGTCTCTGCGTCTCAGAGTCTCTGCGTCTCTGCGTCTCAGAGTCTCTGCGTCTCAGAGTCTCTGCGTCTCAGAGTCTCTGCGTCTCAGAGTCTCTGCGTCTCAGAGTCTCTGCGTCTCTGCGTCTCTGCGTCTCAGTGTCTCTGCGTCTCTGCGTCTCTGCGTCTCAGAGTCTCTGCGTCTCTGCGTCTGAGAGTCTCTGTGCCTCATAGTCTCTGCGTCTCTGCGTCTCATAGTCTCTGCGTCTCAGAGTCTCTGCGTCTCTGCGTCTGAGAGTCTCTGCGTCTCAGAGTCTCTGCGTCTCAGAGTCTCTGCGTCTGCGTCTCAGAGTCTCTGCGTCTGCGTCTCAGAGTCTCTGCGTCTCAGAGTCTCTGCGTCTCAGAGTCTCTGCGTCTCAGAGTCTCTGCGTCTCTGCGTCTCAGAGTCTCTGCGTCTCAGAGTCTCTGCGTCTCTGCGTCTCTGCGTCTCAGAGTCTCTGCGTCTCAGAGTCTCTGCGTCTCAGAGTCTCTGCGTCTCTGCGTCTCAGAGTCTCTGCGTCTCAGAGTCTCTGCGTCTCTGCGTCTCTGCGTCTCTGCGTCTCTGCGTCTCAGAGTCTCTGCGTCTCAGAGTCTCTGCGTCTCAGAGTCTCTGCGTCTCTGCGTCTCAGAGTCTCTGCACTTCAGAGTCTCTGCGTCTCTGCGTCTCAGATTCTCTGCGTCTCTGCGTCTCTGTGCCTCAGAGTCTCAGAGTCTCAGAGTCTCTGTGTCTCTGTGTCTCTGTGTCTCTGCGTCTCTGCGTCTCAGAGTCTCTGGGTCTCAGAGTCTCTGTGTCTCAGAGTCTCAGAGTCTCTACGTCTCTGCGTCTCAGAGTCTCTGCGTCTCAGAGTCTCTGCGTCTCAGAGTCTCTGCGTCTCAGAGTCTCTGCGTCTCTGCGTCTCAGAGTCTCTGCGTCTAAGAGTCTCTGCGTCTCAGAGTCTCTGCGTCTCTGCGTCTCTGCGTCTCAGTGTCTCTGCGTCTCTGCGTCTCTGAGTCTCTGAGTCTCTGAGTCTCTGCGTCTCTGCGTCTCAGAGTCTCTACGTCTCTGCGTCTCAGAGTCTCTGTGCCTCATAGTCTCTGCGTCTCTGCGTCTCATAGTCTCTGCGTCTCTGCGTCTGAGAGTCTCTGCGTCTGAGAGTCTCTGCGTCTCAGAGTCTCAGAGTCTCAGAGTCTCTGCGTCTCAGAGTCTCTGCGTCTCAGAGTCTCTGCGTCTCAGAGTCTCTGCGTCTCAGAGTCTCTGCGTCTCAGAGTCTCTGCGTCTCAGAGTCTCTGCGTCTCAGAGTCTCAGACTCTCTGCGTCTCAGAGTCTCTGCGTCTCTGCGTCTCTGCGTCTCAGAGTCTCTGCGTCTCAGAGTCTCTGCGTCTCAGGGTCTCTGCGTCTCAGGGTCTCTGCGTCTCAGAGTCCCTGCGTCTCAGAGTCTCTGCGTCTCAGAGTCTCTGCGTCTCTGCGTCTCTGCGTCTCAGAGTCTCAGAGTCTCTGCGTCTCAGAGTCTCTGCGTCTCAGAGTCTCTGCGTCTCTGCGTGTCTGCGTCTCAGAGTCTCTGCGTCTCAGATTCTCTGCGTCTCTGCGTCTCAGAGTCTCTGCGTCTCAGGGTCTCTGCGTCTCAGGGTCTCTGCGTCTCAGAGTCCCTGCGTCTCAGAGTCTCTGCGTCTCAGAGTCTCAGAGTCTCTGCGTCTCTGCGTCTCAGAGTCTCTGCGTCTCAGAGTCTCTGCGTCTCAGAGTCTCTGCGTCTCAGAGTCTCTGCGTCTCTGCGTGTCTGCGTCTCAGAGTCTCTGCGTCTCAGATTCTCTGCGTCTCTGCGTCTCAGAGTCTCTGCGTCTCTGCGTCTCTGCGTCTCAGAGTCTCTGCGTCTCTGCGTCTCAGAGTCTCTGCGTCTCAGAGTCTCTGCGCCTCAGAGTCTCAGCGTCTCAGAGTCTCTGCATCTCAGAGTCTCTGCGTCTCAGAGTCTCTGCGTCACAGAGTCTCTGCGTCTCTGCGTCACATAGTCTCAGCGTCTCTGCGTCTCAGAGACTCTGCGTCTCAGAGTCTCTGCGTCTCTGCGTCTCAGAGTCTCTGCGTCTCTGCGTCTGAGAGTCTCTGTGCCTCATAGTCTCTGCGTCTCAGAGTCTCTGCGTCTCTGCGTCTGAGAGTCTCTGTGTCTCATAGTCTCTGCGTCTCTGCGTCTCATAGTCTCTGCGTCTCAGAGTCTCTGCGTCTCAGAGTCTGTGCGTCTAAGCGTCTCTGCGTCTCTGCGTCTCATAGTCTCTGCGTCCCATAGTCTCTGCGTCTCATAGTCTCTGCGTCTCTGCGTCTCAGAGTCTCTGCGTCTCTAAGTCTCTGCGTCTCAGAGTCTCTGCGTCTCAGAGTCTCTGCGTCTCAGAGTCTCTGCGTCTCAGGGTCTCTGCGTCTCAGGGTCTCTGCGTCTCTGCGTCTCAGAGTCTCTGCGTCTCAGAGTCTCTGCGTCTCAGAGTCTCTGCGTCTCAGAGTCTCTGCGTCTCTGCGTGTCTGCGTCTCAGAGTCTCTGCGCCTCAGAGTCTCTGCGCCTCAGAGTCTCAGAGTCTCTGTGTCTCTGCGTCTCTGCGTCTCAGAGTCTCTGCGTCTCTGCGTCTCAGAGTCTCTGCGTCTCTGCGTCTCAGAGTCTCTGCGTCTCTGCGTCTCGGCGTCTCTGCGTCTCTGCGTCTCAGAGTCTCTGCGTCTCAGAGTCTCTGCGTCTCAGAGTCTCTGCGTCTCAGAGTCTCTGCGTCTCAGAGTCTCTGCGTCTCAGAGTCTCTGCGTCTCAGAGTCTCTGCGTCTCAGCGTCTCAGAGTCTCTGCGTCTCTGCGTCTGAGAGTCTTTGTGTCTCAGAGTCTCTGCGTCTCAGAGTCTCTGCGTCTCAGAGTCTCTGCGTCTCTGCGTCTCTGCGTCTCAGAGTCTCTGCGTCTCAGAGTCTCTGCGTCTCTGCGTCTCAGAGTCTCTGCGTCTCTGCGTCTCAGAGTCTCTGCGTCTCTGCGTCTCTGCGTCTCAGAGTCTCTGCGTCTCTGCGTCTCTGCGTCTCAGAGTCTCTGCGTCTCTGCGTCTCTGCGTCTCTGCGTCTCAGAGTCTCAGAGTCTCTGCGTCTCTGCGTCTCAGAGTCTCTGCGTCTCAGAGTCTCTGCGTCTCAGAGTCTCTGCGTCTCAGAGTCTCTGCGTCTCAGATTCTCTGCGTCTCTGCGTCTCAGAGTCTCTGCGTCTCTGCGTCTGAGAGTCTTTGTGTCTCAGAGTCTCTGCGTCTCAGAGTCTCTGCGTCTCAGAGTCTCTGCGTCTCTGCGTCTCAGAGTCTCTGCGTCTCTGCGTCTCAGAGTCTCTGCGTCTCTGCGTCTCAGAGTCTCTGCGTCTCTGCGTCTCAGAGTCTCTGCGTCTCTGCGTCTCAGAGTCTCTGCGTCTCTGCGTCTCAGAGTCTCTGCGTCTCTGCGTCTCAGAGTCTCTGCGTCTCAGCGTCTCAGAGTCTCTGCGTCTCTGCGTCTCAGAGTCTCTGCGTCTCTGCGTCTCAGAGTCTCTGCGTCTCAGAGTCTCTGCGTCTCTGCGTCTCTGCGTCTCAGAGTCTCTGCGTCTCTGCGTCTCAGAGTCTCTGCGTCTCTGCGTCTCAGAGTCTCTGCGTCTCTGCGTCTCAGAGTCTCTGCGTCTCAGAGTCTCTGCGTCTCTGCGTCTCTGCGTCTCAGAGTCTCTGCGTCTCTGCGTCTCAGAGTCTCTGCGTCTCTGCGTCTCTGCGTCTCAGAGTCTCTGCGTCTCAGAGTCTCTGCGTCTCAGAGTCTCTGCGTCTCTGCGTCTCTGCGTCTCAGAGTCTCTGCGTCTCTGCGTCTCAGAGTCTCTGCGTCTCTGCGTCTCAGAGTCTCTGCGTCTCAGCGTCTCAGAGTCTCTGCGTCTCTGCGTCTCAGAGTCTCTGCGTCTCTGCGTCTCAGAGTCTCTGCGTCTCAGAGTCTCTGCGTCTCTGCGTCTCTGCGTCTCAGAGTCTCTGCGTCTCTGCGTCTCAGAGTCTCTGCGTCTCTGCGTCTCAGAGTCTCTGCGTCTCTGCGTCTCAGAGTCTCTGCGTCTCAGAGTCTCTGCGTCTCTGCGTCTCTGCGTCTCAGAGTCTCTGCGTCTCTGCGTCTCAGAGTCTCTGCGTCTCTGCGTCTCTGCGTCTCAGAGTCTCTGCGTCTCAGAGTCTCTGCGTCTCAGAGTCTCTGCGTCTCTGCGTCTCTGCGTCTCAGAGTCTCTGCGTCTCTGCGTCTCAGAGTCTCTGCGTCTCAGAGTCTCTGCGTCTCTGCGTCTCTGCGTCTCAGAGTCTCAGAGTCTCAGAGTCTCAGAGTCTCTGCGTCTCTGCGTCTCTGCGTCTCAGAGTCTCTGCGTCTCTGCGTCTCAGAGTCTCTGCGTCTCTGCGTCTCAGAGTCTCTGCGTCTCTGCGTCTCTGCGTCTCAGAGTCTCTGCGTCTCTGCGTCTCAGAGTCTCTGCGTCTCTGCGTCTCTGCGTCTCAGAGTCTCTGCGTCTCTGCGTCTCAGAGTCTCTGCGTCTCTGCGTCTCAGAGTCTCTGCGTCTCTGCGTCTCAGAGTCTCTGCGTCTCTGCGTCTCAGAGTCTCTGCGTCTCTGCGTCTCAGAGTCTCTGCGTCTCTGCGTCTCTGCGTCTCTGCGTCTCAGAGTCTCTGCGTCTCTGCGTCTCAGAGTCTCTGCGTCTCTGCGTCTCAGAGTCTCTGCGTCTCTGCGTCTCAGAGTCTCTGCGTCTCTGCGTCTCAGAGTCTCAGAGTCTCTGCGTCTCTGCGTCTCTGCGTCTCTGCGTCTCAGAGTCTCTGCGTCTCTGCGTCTCAGAGTCTCTGCGTCTCTGCGTCTCAGAGTCTCTGCGTCTCAGAGTCTCTGCGTCTCTGCGTCTCAGAGTCTCTGCGTCTCCGCGTCTCTGCGTCTCAGAGTCTCTGCGTCTCTGCTTCTCAGAGTCTCTGCGTCTCTGCGTCTCAGAGTCTCTGCGTCTCAGAGTCTCTGCGTCTCTGCGTCTCTGCGTCTCTGCGTCTCAGAGTCTCTGCGTCTCTGCGTCTCAGAGTCTCTGCGTCTCTGCGTCTCAGAGTCTCTGCGTCTCTGCGTCTCAGAGTCTCTGCGTCTCTGCGTCTCTGCGTCTCAGAGTCTCTGCGTCTCTGCGTCTCTGCGTCTCAGAGTCTCTGCGTCTCTGCGTCTCAGAGTCTCTGAGTCTCTGCGTCTCTGCGTCTCTGCGTCTCTGCGTCTCAGAGTCTCTGCGTCTCTGCGTCTCAGAGTCTCTGCGTCTCTGCGTCTCAGAGTCTCTGCGTCTCTGCGTCTCAGAGTCTCTGCGTCTCTGCGTCTCAGAGTCTCTGCGTCTCTGCGTCTCAGAGTCTCTGCGTCTCTGCGTCTCAGAGTCTCTGCGTCTCTGCGTCTCTGCGTCTCTGCGTCTCAGAGTCTCTGCGTCTCTGCGTCTCAGAGTCTCTGCGTCTCTGCGTCTCAGAGTCTCAGAGTCTCTGCGTCTCTGCGTCTCTGCGTCTCTGCGTCTCAGAGTCTCTGCGTCTCAGAGTCTCTGCGTCTCTGCGTCTCAGAGTCTCTGCGTCTCTGCGTCTCAGCGTCTCTGCGTCTCAGAGTCTCAGAGTCTCAGAGTCTCTGCGTCTCAGAGTCTCAGAGTCTCAGAGTCTCTGCGTCTCTGCGTCTCAGCGTCTCAGCGTCTCTGCGTCTCAGAGTCTCTGCGTCTCTGCGTCTCTGCGTCTCAGCGTCTCTGCGTCTCTGCGTCTCAGAGTCTCAGATTCTCTGCGTCTCAGAGTCTCAGAGTCTCTGCGTCTCTGCGTCTCTGCGTCTCAGCGTCTCAGCGTCTCTGCGTCTCAGAGTCTCTGCGTCTCTGCGTCTCTGCGTCTCTGCGTCTCTGCGTCTCAGCGTCTCTGCGTCTCAGAGTCTCTGCGTCTCTGCGTCTCAGAGTCTCTGCGTCTCTGCGTCTCAGAGTCTCTGCGTCTCTGCGTCTCAGAGTCTCTGCGTCTCTGCGTCTCAGAGTCTCTGCGTCTCTGCGTCTCTGCGTCTCTGCGTCTCAGAGTCTCTGCGTCTCTGCGTCTCTGCGTCTCTGCGTCTCAGAGTCTCTGCGTCTCAGAGTCTCTGAGTCTCAGAGTCTCTGAGTCTCTGCGTCTCTGCGTCTCTGCGTCTCTGCGTCTCTGCGTCTCAGAGTCTCTGCGTCTCTGCGTCTCAGAGTCTCTGCGTCTCTGCGTCTCAGAGTCTCTGCGTCTCTGCGTCTCAGAGTCTCTGCGTCTCTGCGTCTCTGCGTCTCAGAGTCTCTGCGTCTCTGCGTCTCTGCGTCTCAGAGTCTCTGCGTCTCTGCGTCTCTGCGTCTCTGCGTCTCAGAGTCTCTGCGTCTCTGCGTCTCTGCGTCTCTGCGTCTCAGAGTCTCTGCGTCTCAGAGTCTCTGAGTCTCAGAGTCTCTGAGTCTCTGCGTCTCTGCGTCTCTGCGTCTCTGCGTCTCTGCGTCTCAGAGTCTCTGCGTCTCTGCGTCTCAGAGTCTCTGCGTCTCTGCGTCTCAGAGTCTCTGCGTCTCTGCGTCTCAGAGTCTCTGCGTCTCTGCGTCTCTGCGTCTCAGAGTCTCTGCGTCTCTGCGTCTCTGCGTCTCAGAGTCTCTGCGTCTCTGCGTCTCAGAGTCTCTGAGTCTCTGCGTCTCTGCGTCTCTGCGTCTCTGCGTCTCAGAGTCTCTGCGTCTCTGCGTCTCAGAGTCTCTGCGTCTCTGCGTCTCAGAGTCTCAGAGTCTCTGCGTCTCTGCGTCTCTGCGTCTCTGCGTCTCAGAGTCTCTGCGTCTCAGAGTCTCTGCGTCTCTGCGTCTCAGAGTCTCTGCGTCTCTGCGTCTCAGCGTCTCTGCGTCTCAGAGTCTCAGAGTCTCTGCGTCTCAGAGTCTCAGAGTCTCAGAGTCTCTGCGTCTCTGCGTCTCAGCGTCTCAGCGTCTCTGCGTCTCAGAGTCTCTGCGTCTCTGCGTCTCAGCGTCTCTGCGTCTCTGCGTCTCAGAGTCTCAGATTCTCTGCGTCTCAGAGTCTCAGAGTCTCTGCGTCTCTGCGTCTCTGCGTCTCAGCGTCTCAGCGTCTCTGCGTCTCAGAGTCTCTGCGTCTCTGCGTCTCTGCGTCTCTGCGTCTCTGCGTCTCAGCGTCTCTGCGTCTCAGAGTCTCTGCGTCTCTGCGTCTCTGCGTCTCTGCGTCTCTGCGTCTCAGCGTCTCTGCGTCTCTGCGTCTCTGCGTCTCATAGTCTCATAGTCTCTGCGTCTCTGCGTCTCTGCGTCTCTGCGTCTCTGCGTCTCAGAGTCTCTGCGTCTCTGCGTCTCAGAGTCACTGCGCCTCAGAGTCTCTGCGCCTCAGAGTGTCAGAGTCTCTGCGTCTCAGAGTCTCTGCGTCTCAGAGTCTCTGCATCTCAGAGTCTCTGTGTCTCAGAGTCTCTGCGTCTCAGAGTCTCAGTCTCAGAGTCTCTGCGTCTCAGAGTCTCTGCGTCTCTGCGTTTCAGAGTCTCTGCGTCTCAGAGTCTCTGCACCTCAGAGTCTCTGCGTCTCAGATTCTCTGCGTCTCTGCTTCTCAGAGTCTCTGCGTCTCAGAGTCTCGGCGCCTCAGAGTCTCGGCGCCTCAGAGTCTCTGCGTCTCAGAGTCTCTGCGTCTCAGAGTCTCTGCGTCTCAGAGTATCTGCGTCTCAGAGTCTCTGCGTCTCAGAGTCTCTGCGTCTCTGCGTCTCAGAGTCTCTGCGTCTCAGAGTCTCTGCGTCTCAGAGTCTCTGCGTCTCTGCGTCTCTGCGTCTCAGAGTCTCTGCGTCTCAGAGTCTCTGCGTCTCAGAGTATCTGCGTCTCAGAGTCTCAGAGTCTCAGAGCCTCAGAGTCTCTGCGTCTCAGAGCCTCTGCGTCTTAGAGTCTCAGAGTCTCTGCGTCTCAGAGTCTCTGCGTCTCAGAGTCTCAGAGTCTCTGCGTCTCTGCGTCTCAGAGTCTCAGAGTCTCAGAGTCTCTGCGTCTCAGAGTCTCTGCGTCTCTGCGTCTCAGAGTCTCTGCGTCTCAGAGTCTCTGCGTCTCAGAGTCTCTGCGTCTCAGAGTCTCTGCGTCTCAGAGTCTCTGCGTCTCAGAGTCTCTGCGTCTCAGAGTCTCTGCGTCTCAGAGTCTCAGAGTCTCTGCGTCTCTGCGTCTCAGAGTCTCAGAGTCTCAGAGTCTCTGCGTCTCAGAGTCTCTGCGTCTCTGCGTCTCAGAGTCTCTGCGTCTCAGAGTCTCTGCGTCTCAGAGTCTCTGCGTCTCAGAGTCTCTGCGTCTCAGAGTCTCTGCGTCTCAGAGTCTCTGCGTCTCAGAGTCTCTGCGTCTCTGCGTCTCTGCTTCTCAGAGTCTCTGCGTCTCAGAGTCTCTGCACCTCAGAGTCTCTGCACCTCAGAGTCTCAGAGTCTCTGCGTCTCAGAGTCTCTGCGTCTCTGCGTCTCTGCGTCTCAGAGTCTCAGAGTCTCAGAGTCTCAGAGTCTCTGCGTCTCAGAGTCTCTGCGTCTCAGAGTCTCAGAGTCTCTGCGTCTCTGCGTCTCAGAGTCTCTGCGTCTCAGAGTCTCTGCGTCTCAGAGTCTCTGCGTCTCAGAGTCTCTGCGTCTCAGAGTCTCTGCGTTTCAGAGTCTCTGCGTCTCAGAGTCTCTGCGTCTCTGCGTCTCAGCGTCTCAGAGTCTCTGCACCTCAGAGTCTCTGAGTCTCTGCGTCTCAGATTCTCTGCGTCTCTGCTTCTCAGAGTCTCTGCGCCTCAGAGTCTCTGCGCCTCAGAGTCTCTGCGTCTCAGAGTCTCTGCGTCTCAGAGTCTCTGCGTCTCTGCGTGTCTGCGTCTCTGCGTCTCTGCGTCTCAGAGTCTCTGCGTCTCAGAGTCTCTGCGTCTCTGCGTGTCTGCGTCTCTGCGTCTCTGCGTCTCAGAGTCTCTGCGTCTCAGAGTCTCTGCGTCTCTGCGTGTCTGCGTCTCTGCGTCTCAGAGTCTCTGCGTCTCAGAGTCTCTGCGTCTCTGCGTGTCTGCGTCTCTGCGTCTCTGCGTCTCAGAGTCTCTGCGTCTCAGAGTCTCTGCGTCTCTGCGTGTCTGCGTCTCTGCGTCTCTGCGTCTCAGAGTCTCTGCGTCTCAGAGTCTCTGCGTCTCTGCGTGTCTGCGTCTCGGCGTCTCAGAGTCTCTGCGTCTCAGAGTCTCTGCGTCTCAGAGTCTCTGCGTCTCAGAGTCTCTGCGTCTCTGCGTCTCAGAGTCTCTGCGTCTCAGAGTCTCTGCGTCTCAGAGTCTCTGCGTCTCAGAGTCTCTGCGTCTCAGAGTCTCAGAGTCTCTGCGTCTCAGAGTCTCTGCGTCTCAGAGTCTCTGCGTCTCAGAGTCTCTGCGTCTCAGAGTCTCTGCGTCTCAGAGTCTCAGAGTCTCTGCGTCTCAGAGTCTCTGCGTCTCAGAGTCTCTGCGTCTCAGAGTCTCTGCGTCTCAGAGTCTCTGCGTCTCAGAGTCTCTGCGTCTCAGAGTCTCTGCACCTCAGAGTCTCTGCGTCTCTGCGTCTCAGTCTCTGTGTCTCAGAGTCTCTGCGTCTCAGAGTCTCTGCGTCTCAGAGTCTCTGCGTCTCAGAGTCTCTGCGTCTCAGAGTCTCTGCGTCTCTGCGTCTCAGAGTCTCTGCGTCTCTGCGTCTGAGAGTCTCTGCGTCTCAGAGTCTCTGCGTCTCAGAGTCTCTGCGTCTCAGAATCTCTGCGTCTCAGAGTCTCTGCGTCTCAGAGTCTCTGCGTCTCTGCGTCTCAGAGTCTCAGAGTCTCTGCGTCTCTGCGTCTCAGAGTCTCTGCGTCTCAGAGTCTCTGCGTCTCAGAGTCTCTGCGTCTCTGCGTCTCTGCGTCTCTGCGTCTCTGCGTCTCAGAGTCTCTGCGTCTCAGAGTCTCTGCGTCTCAGAGTCTCTGCGTCTCTGCGTCTCAGAGTCTCTGCTTCTCAGAGTCTCTGCTTCTCAGAGTCTCTGCTTCTCAGAGTCTCTGCGTCTCAGAGTCTCTGCACCTCAGAGTCTCTGCACCTCACAGTCTCTGCGTCTCTGCGTCTCAGTCTCTGCGTCTCAGAGTCTCTGCGTCTCAGAGTCTCTGCGTCTCAGAGTCTCTGCGTCTCAGAGTCTCTGCGTCTCAGAGTCTCTGCGTCTCAGAGTCTCTGCGTCTCAGAGTCTCTGCGTCTCTGCGTTTCAGAGTCTCTGCGTTTCAGAGTCTCTGCGTTTCAGAGTCTCTGCGTCTCAGAGTCTCTGCGTCTCAGAGTCTCTGCACCTGAGTCTCTGCGTCTCTGCGTCTCAGATTCTCTGCGTCTCTGCTTCTCAGAGTCTCTGCGCCTCAGAGTCTCTGCGTCTCAGAGTCTCTGCGTCTCAGAGTCTCTGCGTCTCAGAGTCTCTGCGTCTCAGAGTCTCTGCGTCTCTGCGTGTCTGCGTCTCTGCGTCTCTGCGTCTCAGAGTCTCTGCGTCTCAGAGTCTCTGCGTCTCAGAGTCTCTGCGTCTCAGAGTCTCTGCGTCTCAGAGTCTCTGCGTCTCAGAGTCTCTGCGTCTCAGAGTCTCTGCGTCTCAGAGTCTCTGCGTCTCTGCGTCTCTGCGTCTCTGCGTTTCAGAGTCTCTGCGTCTCAGAGTCTCTGCGTCTCTGCGTCTCAGCGTCACAGAGTCTCTGCACCTCAGAGTCTCTGCGTCTCTGCGTCTCAGATTCTCTGCGTCTCTGCTTCTCAGAGTCTCTGCGCCTCAGAGTCTCTGCGTCTCAGAGTCTCTGCGTCTCAGAGTCTCTGCGTCTCAGAGTCTCTGCGTCTCAGAGTCTCAGAGTCTCAGAGTCTCTGCGTCTCAGAGTCTCTGCGTCTCAGAGTCTCAGAGTCTCAGAGTCTCTGCGTCTCAGAGTCTCAGAGTCTCAGAGTCTCTGCGTCTCAGAGTCTCTGCGTCTCAGAGTCTCAGAGTCTCAGAGTCTCTGCGTCTCAGAGTCTCTGCGTCTCAGAGTCTCAGAGTCTCAGAGTCTCTGCGTCTCAGAGTCTCTGCGTCTCTGCGTCTCTGCGTCTCTGCGTGTCTGCGTCTCTGCGTCTCAGAGTCTCAGAGTCTCAGAGTCTCAGAGTCTCTGCGCCTCAGAGTCTCTGCGTCTCAGAGTCTCTGCGTCTCAGAGTCTCTGCGTCTCTGCGTCTCAGAGTCTCTGCGTCTCAGAGTCTCAGAGTCTCTGCGTCTCAGAGTCTCTGCGTCTCAGAGTCTCAGAGTCTCAGAGTCTCTGCGTCTCAGAGTCTCTGCGTCTCAGAGTCTCTGCGTCTCTGCGTCTCTGCGTCTCTGCGTGTCTGCGTCTCTGCGTCTCAGAGTCTCAGAGTCTCAGAGTCTCAGAGTCTCTGCGCCTCAGAGTCTCTGCGTCTCAGAGTCTCTGCGTCTCAGAGTCTCAGAGTCTCAGAGTCTCTGCGTCTCAGAGTCTCTGCGTCTCAGAGTCTCTGCGTCTCAGAGTCTCTGCGTCTCAGAGTCTCTGCGTCTCAGAGTCTCTGCGTCTCTGCGTCTCTGCGTGTCTGCGTCTCTGCGTCTCAGAGTCTCAGAGTCTCTGCGTCTCAGAGTCTCTGCGTCTCAGAGTCTCTGCGTCTCAGAGTCTCTGCGTCTCTGCGTCTCTGCGTGTCTGCGTCTCTGCGTCTCTGCGTCTCAGAGTCTCTGCGTCTCAGAGTCTCTGCGTCTCTGCGTCTCTGCGTGTCTGCGTCTCTGCGTCTCAGAGTCTCAGAGTCTCTGCGTCTCAGAGTCTCTGCGTCTCAGAGTCTCTGCGTCTCAGAGTCTCTGCGTCTCTGCGTCTCTGCGTGTCTGCGTCTCTGCGTCTCTGCGTCTCAGAGTCTCTGCGTCTCAGAGTCTCTGCGTCTCTGCGTCTCTGCGTGTCTGCGTCTCTGCGTCTCTGCGTCTCAGAGTCTCTGCGTCTCAGAGTCTCAGAGTCTCAGAGTCTCTGCGTCTCAGAGTCTCTGCGTCTCAGAGTCTCTGCGTCTCAGAGTCTCTGCGTCTCAGAGTCTCTGCGTCTCTGCGTCTCTGCGTGTCTGCGTCTCTGCGTCTCAGAGTCTCAGAGTCTCTGCGTCTCAGAGTCTCTGCGTCTCTGCGTCTCAGAGTCTCTGCGTCTCAGAGTCTCTGCGTCTCAGAGTCTCTGCGTCTCAGAGTCTCTGCGTCTCAGAGTCTCTGCGTCTCTGCGTCTCTGCGTGTCTGCGTCTCTGCGTCTCAGAGTCTCAGAGTCTCTGCGTCTCAGAGTCTCTGCGTCTCTGCGTCTCTGCGTCTCTGCGTCTCAGAGTCTCAGAGTCTCTGCGTCTCAGAGTCTCTGCGTCTCTGCGTCTCAGAGTCTCTGCGTCTCAGAGTCTCTGCGTCTCAGAGTCTCTGCGTCTCAGAGTCTCTGCGTCTCTGCGTCTCAGAGTCTCTGCGTCTCAGAGTCTCTGCGTCTCAGAGTCTCTGCGTCTCTGCGTCTCAGAGTCTCTGCGTCTCAGAGTCTCTGCGTCTCTGCGTCTCTGCGTGTCTGCGTCTCTGCGTCTCAGAGTCTCAGAGTCTCAGAGTCTCTGCGTCTCAGAGTCTCTGCGTCTCTGCGTCTCTGCGTCTCTGCGTCTCAGAGTCTCTGCGTCTCAGAGTCTCTGCGTCTCTGCGTCTCAGAGTCTCTGCGTCTCAGAGTCTCTGCGTCTCAGAGTCTCTGCGTCTCAGAGTCTCTGCGTCTCTGCGTGTCTGCGTCTCTGCGTCTCAGAGTCTCAGAGTCTCAGAGTCTCAGAGTCTCTGCGTCTCAGAGTCTCTGCGTCTCTGCGTCTCAGAGTCTCAGAGTCTCTGCGTCTCAGAGTCTCTGCGTCTCAGAGTCTCTGCGTCTCAGAGTCTCTGCGTCTCAGAGTCTCTGCGTCTCAGAGTCTCTGCGTCTCTGCGTCTCTGCGTGTCTGCGTGTCTGCGTCTCAGAGTCTCAGAGTCTCAGAGTCTCTGCGTCTCAGAGTCTCTGCGTCTCTGCGTCTCTGCGTCTCTGCGTCTCAGAGTCTCAGAGTCTCTGCGTCTCAGAGTCTCTGCGTCTCAGAGTCTCTGCGTCTCAGAGTCTCTGCGTCTCAGAGTCTCTGCGTCTCAGAGTCTCTGCGTCTCTGCGTGTCTGCGTCTCTGCGTCTCAGAGTCTCAGAGTCTCAGAGTCTCTGCGTCTCTGCGTCTCAGAGTCTCTGCGTCTCTGCGTCTCAGAGTCTCAGAGTCTCTGCGTCTCAGAGTCTCTGCGTCTCTGCGTCTCAGAGTCTCTGTGTCTCAGAGTCTCTGCGTCTCAGAGTCTCTGCGTCTCTGCGTCTCAGAGTCTCTGCGTCTCTGCGCCTCAGAGTCTCTGCGCCTCAGAGTCTCTGCGTCTCAGAGTCTCTGCGTCTCAGAGTCTCTGCGTCTCAGAGTCTCTGCGTCTCAGAGTCTCTGCGTCTCTGCGTCTCAGAGTCTCTGCGTCTCAGATTCTCTGCGTCTCTGCGTCTCAGAGTCTCTGCGTGTCTGCGTCTGAGAGTCTCAGCGTCTCTGCGTCTCTGCGTCTCAGAGTCTCTGCGTCTCTGCGTGTCTGCGTCTCAGAGTCTCTGCGTCTCAGATTCTCTGCGTCTCAGAGTCTCTGCGTCTCTGCGTCTCAGAGTCTCTGCGTCTCAGAGTCTCTGCGCCTCAGAGTCTCTGCGCCTCAGAGTCTCAGAGTCTCAGCGTCTCAGAGTCTCTGCATCTCAGAGTCTCTGCGTCTCAGAGTCTCTGCGTCACAGAGTCTCTGCGTCTCTGCGTCACAGTCTCAGCGTCTCTGCGTCTCATAGTCTCTGCGTCTCTGCGTCTCTGCGTCTCAGAGTCTCTGCGTCTCTGCGTCTCAGAGTCTCTGCGTCTCTGCGTCTCAGAGTCTCTGCGTCTAAGAGTCTCTGCGTCTAAGAGTCTCTGCGTCTCAGAGTCTCAGCGACTCTGCGTCTCATAGTCTCTGCGTCTCAGAGTCTCTGCGTCTCTGCGTCTCAGAGTCTCTGCGTCTCAGAGTCTCTGCGTCTCTGCGTCTCAGACTCTCTGCACCTCAGAGTCTCTGCGTCTCTGCGTCTCAGATTCTCTGCGTCTCTGCTTCTCAGAGTCTCTGCGCCTCAGAGTCTCTGCGTCTCAGAGTCTCTGCGTCTCAGAGTCTCTGCGTCTCTGCGTGTCTGCGTCTCTGCGTCTCAGAGTCTCTGCGTCTCTGCGTGTCTGCGTCTCTGCGTCTCAGAGTCTCTGCGTCTCTGCGTGTCTGCGTCTCTGCGTCTCAGAGTCTCTGCGTCTCAGAGTCTCTGCGTCTCAGAGTCTCTGCGTCTCTGCGTGTCTGCGTCTCTGCGTCTCAGAGTCTCTGCGTCTCTGCGTGTCTGCGTCTCTGCGTCTCAGAGTCTCTGCGTCTCAGAGTCTCTGCGTCTCAGAGTCTCTGCGTCTCTGCGTGTCTGCGTCTCTGCGTCTCTGCGTCTCAGAGTCTCTGCGTCTCTGCGTGTCTGCGTCTCTGCGTCTCAGAGTCTCTGCGTCTCAGAGTCTCTGCGTCTCTGCGTCTCAGAGTCTCAGAGTCTCTGCGTCTCAGAGTCTCTGCGTCTCTGCGTCTCAGAGTCTCTGCGTCTCAGCGTCTCTGCGTCTCAGAGTCTCTGCGTCTCTGCGTCTCAGAGTCTCTGCGTCTCTGCGTCTCAGAGTCTCTGCGTCTCTGCGTCTCAGAGTCTCTGCGTCTCTGCGTCTCAGAGTCTCTGCGTCTCAGCGTCTCTGCGTCTCAGAGTCTCTGCGTCTCTGCGTCTCAGAGTCTCTGCGTCTCTGCGTCTCAGAGTCTCTGCGTCTCTGCGTCTCATAGTCTCTGCGTCTCTGCGTCTCATAGTCTCTGCGTCTCAGAGTCTCTGCGTCTCTGCGTCTCTGCGTCTCTGCGTCTCAGCGTCTCAGCGTCTCTGCGTCTCACAGTCTCTGCGTCTCTGCGTCTCTGCGTCTCTGCGTCTCATAGTCTCTGCGTCTCAGAGTCTCTGCGTCTCAGAGTCTCTGCGTCTCTGCGTGTCTGCGTCTCAGAGTCTCTGCGTCTCACAGTCTCTGCATCTCTGCGTCTCTGCGTCTCTGCGTCTCAGCGTCTCTGCGTCTCATAGTCTCTGCGTCTCTGCGTCTCTGCGTCTCAGAGTCTCTGCGTCTCTGCGTCTCTGCGTCTCAGAGTCTCTGCGTCTCTGCGTGTCTGCGTCTCAGAGTCTCAGCGTCTCTGCGTCTCAGAGTCTCTGCGTCTCTGCGTGTCTGCGCCTCAGAGTCTCTGCGCCTCAGAGTCTCTGCGCCTCAGAGTCTCAGAGTCTCTGCGTCTCAGAGTCTCTGCGTCTCAGAGTCTCTGCATCTCAGAGTCTCTGTGTCTCAGAGTCTCTGCGTCTCTGCGTCTCAGTCTCAGAGTCTCTGCGTCTCAGAGTCTCTGCGTCTCTGCGTCTCTGCGTTTCAGAGTCTCTGCGTCTCAGAGTCTCTGCGTCTCAGAGTCTCTGCGTCTCAGAGTCTCTGCGTCTCAGAGTATCTGCGTCTCAGAGTCTCAGAGCCTCAGAGTCTCTGCGTCTCAGAACCTCTGCGTCTTAGAGTCTCAGAGTCTCTGCGTCTCAGAGTCTCTGCGTCTCTGCGTCTCAGAGTCTCAGAGTCTCTGCGTCTCAGAGTCTCTGCGTCTCAGAGTCTCTGCGTCTCTGCGTCTCAGAGTCTCTGCGTCTCAGAGTCTCTGCGTCTCAGAGTCTCTGCGTCTCAGAGTCTCTGCGTCTCAGAGTCTCTGCGTCTCAGAGTCTCTGCGTCTCAGAGTCTCTGCGTCTCAGAGTCTCTGCGTCTCAGAATCTCTGCGTCTCAGAGTCTCTGCGTCTCTGCGTCTCTGCGTCTCTGCGTCTTAGAGTCTCTGCGTCTCTGCGTCTCAGAGTCTCTGCGTCTCAGACTCTCAGAGTCTCTGCGTCTCTGCGTCTCAGAGTCTCTGCGTCTCTGCGTCTCTGCGTCTCTGCGTCTCAGAGTCTCTGCGTCTCAGAGTCTCTGCGTCTCAGAGTCTCTGCGTCTCAGAGTCTCTGCGTCTCAGAGTCTCTGCGTCTCAGAGTCTCTGCGTCTCAGAGTCTCTGCGTCTCTGCGTCTCTGCGTCTCAGTGTCTCTGCGTCTCTGCGTCTCTGCGTCTCAGAGTCTCTGCGTCTCTGCGTCTGAGAGTCTCTGTGCCTCATAGTCTCTGCGTCTCTGCGTCTCATAGTCTCTGCGTCTCAGAGTCTCTGCGTCTCTGCGTCTGAGAGTCTCTGCGTCTCAGAGTCTCTGCGTCTCAGAGTCTCTGCGTCTGCGTCTCAGAGTCTCTGCGTCTGCGTCTCAGAGTCTCTGCGTCTCAGAGTCTCTGCGTCTCAGAGTCTCTGCGTCTCTGCGTCTCAGAGTCTCTGCGTCTCAGAGTCTCTGCGTCTCAGAGTCTCTGCGTCTCTGCGTCTCTGCGTCTCAGAGTCTCTGCGTCTCAGAGTCTCTGCGTCTCAGAGTCTCTGCGTCTCAGAGTCTCTGCGTCTCAGAGTCTCTGCGTCTCTGCGTCTCAGAGTCTCTGCACTTCAGAGTCTCTGCGTCTCTGCGTCTCAGATTCTCTGCGTCTCTGCGTCTCTGTGCCTCAGAGTCTCAGAGTCTCAGAGTCTCTGTGTCTCTGTGTCTCTGTGTCTCTGCGTCTCTGCGTCTCAGAGTCTCTGGGTCTCAGAGTCTCTGTGTCTCAGAGTCTCAGAGTCTCTACGTCTCTGCGTCTCAGAGTCTCTGCGTCTCAGAGTCTCTGCGTCTCAGAGTCTCTGCGTCTCAGAGTCTCTGCGTCTCTGCGTCTCAGAGTCTCTGCGTCTAAGAGTCTCTGCGTCTCAGAGTCTCTGCGTCTCTGCGTCTCTGCGTCTCAGTGTCTCTGCGTCTCTGCGTCTCTGAGTCTCTGAGTCTCTGAGTCTCTGCGTCTCTGCGTCTCAGAGTCTCTACGTCTCTGCGTCTCAGAGTCTCTGTGCCTCATAGTCTCTGCGTCTCTGCGTCTCATAGTCTCTGCGTCTCTGCGTCTGAGAGTCTCTGCGTCTGAGAGTCTCAGAGTCTCAGAGTCTCAGAGTCTCAGAGTCTCTGCGTCTCAGAGTCTCTGCGTCTCAGAGTCTCTGCGTCTCAGAGTCTCTGCGTCTCAGAGTCTCTGCGTCTCAGAGTCTCTGCGTCTCAGAGTCTCAGACTCTCTGCGTCTCAGAGTCTCTGCGTCTCTGCGTCTCTGCGTCTCAGAGTCTCTGCGTCTCAGAGTCTCTGCGTCTCAGGGTCTCTGCGTCTCAGGGTCTCTGCGTCTCAGAGTCCCTGCGTCTCAGAGTCTCTGCGTCTCAGAGTCTCTGCGTCTCTGCGTCTCTGCGTCTCTGCGTCTCAGAGTCTCTGCGTCTCAGAGTCTCTGCGTCTCAGAGTCTCTGCGTCTCTGCGTGTCTGCGTCTCAGAGTCTCTGCGTCTCAGATTCTCTGCGTCTCTGCGTCTCAGAGTCTCTGCGTCTCAGGGTCTCTGCGTCTCAGGGTCTCTGCGTCTCAGAGTCCCTGCGTCTCAGAGTCTCTGCGTCTCAGAGTCTCTGCGTCTCTGCGTCTCAGAGTCTCTGCGTCTCAGAGTCTCTGCGTCTCAGAGTCTCTGCGTCTCTGCGTGTCTGCGTCTCAGAGTCTCTGCGTCTCAGATTCTCTGCGTCTCTGCGTCTCAGAGTCTCTGCGTCTCTGCGTCTCAGAGTCTCAGAGTCTCTGCGTCTCTGCGTCTCTGCGTCTCAGAGTCTCTGCGTCTCAGAGTCTCTGCGCCTCAGAGTCTCAGCGTCTCAGAGTCTCTGCATCTCAGAGTCTCTGCGTCTCAGAGTCTCTGCGTCTCAGAGTCTCTGCGTCACAGAGTCTCTGCGTCTCTGCGTCACATAGTCTCAGCGTCTCTGCGTCTCAGAGTCTCTGCGTCTCAGAGTCTCTGCGTCTCTGCGTCTCAGAGTCTCTGCGTCTCTGCGTCTGAGAGTCTCTGTGCCTCATAGTCTCTGCGTCTCAGAGTCTCTGCGTCTCTGCGTCTGAGAGTCTCTGTGTCTCATAGTCTCTGCGTCTCTGCGTCTCATAGTCTCTGCGTCTCAGAGTCTGTGCGTCTAAGCGTCTCTGCGTCTCTGCGTCTCATAGTCTCTGCGTCCCATAGTCTCTGCGTCTCATAGTCTCTGCGTCTCTGCGTCTCAGAGTCTCTGCGTCTCTAAGTCTCTGCGTCTCTAAGTCTCTGCGTCTCAGAGTCTCTGCGTCTCAGAGTCTCTGCGTCTCAGAGTCTCTGCGTCTCAGAGTCTCTGCGTCTCAGAGTCTCTGCGTCTCAGGGTCTCTGCGTCTCTGCGTCTCAGAGTCTCTGCGTCTCAGAGTCTCTGCGTCTCTGCGTGTCTGCGTCTCAGAGTCTCTGCGCCTCAGAGTCTCTGCGCCTCAGAGTCTCAGAGTCTCTGTGTCTCTGCGTCTCTGCGTCTCAGAGTCTCTGCGTCTCTGCGTCTCAGAGTCTCTGCGTCTCTGCGTCTCAGAGTCTCTGCGTCTCTGCGTCTCGGCGTCTCTGCGTCTCTGCGTCTCAGAGTCTCTGCGTCTCAGAGTCTCTGCGTCTCAGAGTCTCTGCGTCTCAGAGTCTCTGCGTCTCAGAGTCTCTGCGTCTCAGAGTCTCTGCGTCTCAGAGTCTCAGCGTCTCAGAGTCTCTGCGTCTCTGCGTCTGAGAGTCTTTGTGTCTCAGAGTCTCTGCGTCTCAGAGTCTCTGCGTCTCAGAGTCTCTGCGTCTCTGCGTCTCAGAGTCTCTGCGTCTCTGCGTCTCTGCGTCTCAGAGTCTCTGCGTCTCTGCGTCTCAGAGTCTCTGCGTCTCTGCGTCTCAGAGTCTCTGCGTCTCTGCGTCTCAGAGTCTCTGCGTCTCTGCGTCTCAGAGTCTCTGCGTCTCTGCGTCTCTGCGTCTCAGAGTCTCTGCGTCTCTGCGTCTCAGAGTCTCTGCGTCTCTGCGTCTCAGAGTCTCTGCGTCTCTGCGTCTCAGAGTCTCTGCGTCTCTGCGTCTCTGCGTCTCAGAGTCTCTGCGTCTCTGCGTCTCAGAGTCTCTGCGTCTCTGCGTCTCAGAGTCTCTGCGTCTCTGCGTCTCAGAGTCTCTGCGTCTCTGCGTCTCAGAGTCTCTGCGTCTCTGCGTCTCTGCGTCTCAGAGTCTCTGCGTCTCTGCGTCTCAGAGTCTCTGCGTCTCTGCGTCTCAGAGTCTCTGCGTCTCTGCGTCTCAGAGTCTCTGCGTCTCTGCGTCTCTGCGTCTCTGCGTCTCTGCGTCTCAGAGTCTCAGAGTCTCTGCGTCTCTGCGTCTCAGAGTCTCTGCGTCTCTGCGTCTCAGAGTCTCTGCGTCTCTGCGTCTCAGAGTCTCTGCGTCTCTGCGTCTCAGAGTCTCTGCGTCTCTGCGTCTCAGAGTCTCTGCGTCTCTGCGTCTCTGCGTCTCAGAGTCTCTGCGTCTCTGCGTCTCAGAGTCTCTGCGTCTCTGCGTCTCTTCGTCTCAGAGTCTCAGAGTCTCTGCGTCTCTGCGTCTCAGAGTCTCTGCGTCTCTGCGTCTCAGAGTCTCTGCGTCTCTGCGTCTCAGAGTCTCTGCGTCTCTGCGTCTCAGAGTCTCTGCGTCTCAGAGTCTCAGAGTCTCTGCGTCTCTGCGTCTCAGAGTCTCTGCGTCTCTGCGTCTCAGAGTCTCTGCGTCTCAGAGTCTCTGCGTCTCTGCGTCTCAGAGTCTCTGCGTCTCTGCGTCTCAGAGTCTCTGCGTCTCTGCGTCTCTGCGTCTCTGCGTCTCAGAGTCTCAGAGTCTCTGCGTCTCTGCGTCTCAGAGTCTCTGCGTCTCTGCGTCTCAGAGTCTCTGCGTCTCTGCGTCTCAGAGTCTCTGCGTCTCTGCGTCTCAGAGTCTCTGCGTCTCTGCGTCTCAGAGTCTCTGCGTCTCAGAGTCTCTGCGTCTCTGCGTCTCAGAGTCTCTGCGTCTCTGCGTCTCAGAGTCTCTGCGTCTCTGCGTCTCTGCGTCTCTGCGTCTCAGAGTCTCAGAGTCTCTGCGTCTCTGCGTCTCAGAGTCTCTGCGTCTCTGCGTCTCAGAGTCTCTGCGTCTCTGCGTCTCAGAGTCTCTGCGTCTCTGCGTCTCAGAGTCTCTGCGTCTCTGCGTCTCTGCGTCTCTGCGTCTCTGCGTCTCTGCGTCTCAGAGTCTCAGAGTCTCTGCGTCTCTGCGTCTCTGCGTCTCAGAGTCTCTGCGTCTCTGCGTCTCAGAGTCTCTGCGTCTCTGCGTCTCAGCGTCTCTGCGTCTCTGCGTCTCAGAGTCTCTGCGTCTCTGCGTCTCTGCGTCTCAGAGTCTCTGCGTCTCAGAGTCTCAGAGTCTCTGCGTCTCTGCGTCTCAGAGTCTCTGCGTCTCTGCGTCTCAGAGTCTCTGCGTCTCTGCGTCTCAGAGTCTCTGCGTCTCTGCGTCTCTGCGTCTCAGAGTCTCTGCGTCTCTGCGTCTCAGAGTCTCTGCGTCTCTGCGTCTCAGAGTCTCTGCGTCTCTGCGTCTCAGAGTCTCTGCGTCTCTGCGTCTCTGCGTCTCTGCGTCTCAGAGTCTCAGAGTCTCTGCGTCTCTGCGTCTCAGAGTCTCTGCGTCTCTGCGTCTCAGAGTCTCTGCGTCTCTGCGTCTCAGAGTCTCTGCGTCTCTGCGTCTCAGAGTCTCTGCGTCTCTGCGTCTCAGAGTCTCTGCGTCTCTGCGTCTCTGCGTCTCAGAGTCTCTGCGTCTCTGCGTCTCAGAGTCTCTGCGTCTCTGCGTCTCTTCGTCTCAGAGTCTCAGAGTCTCTGCGTCTCTGCGTCTCAGAGTCTCTGCGTCTCTGCGTCTCAGAGTCTCTGCGTCTCTGCGTCTCAGAGTCTCTGCGTCTCTGCGTCTCAGAGTCTCTGCGTCTCTGCGTCTCTGCGTCTCAGAGTCTCAGAGTCTCTGCGTCTCTGCGTCTCAGAGTCTCTGCGTCTCTGCGTCTCAGAGTCTCTGCGTCTCTGCGTCTCAGAGTCTCTGCGTCTCTGCGTCTCTGCGTCTCAGAGTCTCTGCGTCTCTGCGTCTCAGAGTCTCTGCGTCTCTGCGTCTCTTCGTCTCAGAGTCTCAGAGTCTCTGCGTCTCTGCGTCTCAGAGTCTCTGCGTCTCTGCGTCTCAGAGTCTCTGCGTCTCTGCGTCTCAGAGTCTCTGCGTCTCTGCGTCTCAGAGTCTCTGCGTCTCTGCGTCTCTGCGTCTCAGAGTCTCAGAGTCTCTGCGTCTCTGCGTCTCAGAGTCTCTGCGTCTCTGCGTCTCAGAGTCTCTGCGTCTCTGCGTCTCAGAGTCTCTGCGTCTCTGCGTCTCAGAGTCTCTGCGTCTCTGCGTCTCAGAGTCTCTGCGTCTCTGCGTCTCTGCGTCTCTGCGTCTCAGAGTCTCAGAGTCTCTGCGTCTCTGCGTCTCAGAGTCTCTGCGTCTCTGCGTCTCAGAGTCTCTGCGTCTCTGCGTCTCAGAGTCTCTGCGTCTCTGCGTCTCAGAGTCTCTGCGTCTCTGCGTCTCAGAGTCTCTGCGTCTCTGCGTCTCTGCGTCTCTGCGTCTCTGCGTCTCTGCGTCTCAGAGTCTCTGCGTCTCTGCGTCTCAGAGTCTCTGCGTCTCTGCGTCTCTGCGTCTCTGCGTCTCTGCGTCTCAGAGTCTCAGAGTCTCTGCGTCTCTGCGTCTCAGAGTCTCTGCGTCTCAGAGTCTCTGCGTCTCTGCGTCTCTGCGTCTCTGCGTCTCAGAGTCTCAGAGTCTCTGCGTCTCTGCGTCTCAGAGTCTCTGCGTCTCTGCGTCTCAGAGTCTCTGCGTCTCAGAGTCTCTGCGTCTCTGCGTCTCAGAGTCTCTGCGTCTCTGCGTCTCTGCGTCTCAGAGTCTCAGAGTCTCTGCGTCTCTGCGTCTCAGAGTCTCTGCGTCTCAGAGTCTCTGCGTCTCAGAGTCTCTGCGTCTCTGCGTCTCTGCGTCTCTGCGTCTCTGCGTCTCAGAGTCTCTGCGTCTCAGAGTCTCTGCGTCTCAGAGTCTCTGCGTCTCAGAGTCTCTGCGTCTCTGCGTCTCAGAGTCTCTGCGTCTCTGCGTCTGAGAGTCTTTGTGTCTCAGAGTCTCTGCGTCTCAGAGTCTCTGCGTCTCAGAGTCTCAGAGTCTCTGCGTCTCTGCGTCTCAGAGTCTCTGCGTCTCTGCGTCTCTGCGTCTCAGAGTCTCTGCGTCTCAGAGTCTCTGCGTCTCAGAGTCTCTGCGTCTCAGAGTCTCTGCGTCTCAGAGTCTCTGCGTCTCAGAGTCTCTGCGTCTCTGCGTCTCTGCGTCTCAGAGTCTCTGCGTCTCAGAGTCTCTGCGTCTCTGCGTCTCAGAGTCTCTGCGTCTCTGCGTCTCAGAGTCTCTGCGTCTCAGAGTCTCTGCGTCTCAGAGTCTCTGCGTCTCAGAGTCTCTGCGTCTCAGAGTCTCTGCGTCTCAGAGTCTCTGCGTCTCAGAGTCTCTGCGTCTCTGCGTCTCTGCGTCTCAGAGTCTCTGCGTCTCAGAGTCTCTGCGTCTCTGCGTCTCAGAGTCTCTGCGTCTCAGAGTCTCTGCGTCTCTGCGTCTCTGCGTCTCAGAGTCTCTGCGTCTCTGCGTCTCAGAGTCTCTGCGTCTCTGCGTCTCTGCGTCTCAGAGTCTCTGCGTCTCAGAGTCTCTGCGTCTCAGAGTCTCTGCGTCTCAGAGTCTCTGCGTCTCAGAGTCTCTGCGTCTCAGAGTCTCTGCGTCTCTGCGTCTCTGCGTCTCAGAGTCTCTGCGTCTCAGAGTCTCTGCGTCTCTGCGTCTCAGAGTCTCTGCGTCTCAGAGTCTCTGCGTCTCTGCGTCTCTGCGTCTCAGAGTCTCTGCGTCTCTGCGTCTCAGAGTCTCTGCGTCTCTGCGTCTCTGCGTCTCAGAGTCTCTGCGTCTCAGAGTCTCTGCGTCTCAGAGTCTCTGCGTCTCTGCGTCTCTGCGTCTCAGAGTCTCTGCGTCTCTGCGTCTCAGAGTCTCTGCGTCTCTGCGTCTCTGCGTCTCAGAGTCTCTGCGTCTCAGAGTCTCTGCGTCTCAGAGTCTCTGCGTCTCTGCGTCTCTGCGTCTCAGAGTCTCTGCGTCTCAGAGTCTCTGCGTCTCTGCGTCTCTGCGTCTCAGAGTCTCTGCGTCTCAGAGTCTCTGCGTCTCTGCGTCTCTGCGTCTCAGAGTCTCTGCGTCTCTGCGTCTCAGAGTCTCTGCGTCTCTGCGTCTCTGCGTCTCAGAGTCTCTGCGTCTCAGAGTCTCTGCGTCTCAGAGTCTCTGCGTCTCTGCGTCTCTGCGTCTCAGAGTCTCTGCGTCTCAGAGTCTCTGCGTCTCTGCGTCTCAGAGTCTCTGCGTCTCAGAGTCTCTGCGTCTCTGCGTCTCTGCGTCTCAGAGTCTCTGCGTCTCTGCGTCTCAGAGTCTCTGCGTCTCTGCGTCTCTGCGTCTCAGAGTCTCTGCGTCTCAGAGTCTCTGCGTCTCAGAGTCTCTGCGTCTCTGCGTCTCTGCGTCTCAGAGTCTCTGCGTCTCAGAGTCTCTGCGTCTCTGCGTCTCAGAGTCTCTGCGTCTCAGAGTCTCTGCGTCTCTGCGTCTCTGCGTCTCAGAGTCTCTGCGTCTCTGCGTCTCAGAGTCTCTGCGTCTCAGAGTCTCTGCGTCTCTGCGTCTCTGCGTCTCAGAGTCTCTGCGTCTCAGAGTCTCTGCGTCTCTGCGTCTCTGCGTCTCAGAGTCTCTGCGTCTCTGCGTCTCAGAGTCTCTGCGTCTCTGCGTCTCTGCGTCTCTGCGTCTCAGAGTCTCTGCGTCTCTGCGTCTCTGCGTCTCAGAGTCTCTGCGTCTCAGAGTCTCTGCGTCTCTGCGTCTCTGCGTCTCAGAGTCTCTGCGTCTCTGCGTCTCTGCGTCTCAGAGTCTCTGCGTCTCAGAGTCTCTGCGTCTCTGCGTCTCTGCGTCTCTGCGTCTCAGAGTCTCTGCGTCTCAGAGTCTCTGCGTCTCAGAGTCTCTGCGTCTCAGAGTCTCTGCGTCTCTGCGTCTCTGCGTCTCAGAGTCTCTGCGTCTCTGCGTCTCTGCGTCTCAGAGTCTCTGCGTCTCTGCGTCTCAGAGTCTCTGCGTCTCTGCGTCTCTGCGTCTCTGCGTCTCAGAGTCTCTGCGTCTCAGAGTCTCTGCGTCTCAGAGTCTCTGCGTCTCAGAGTCTCTGCGTCTCTGCGTCTCTGCGTCTCTGCGTCTCAGAGTCTCTGCGTCTCAGAGTCTCTGCGTCTCTGCGTCTCTGCGTCTCAGAGTCTCTGCGTCTCTGCGTCTCTGCGTCTCAGAGTCTCTGCGTCTCTGCGTCTCAGAGTCTCTGCGTCTCTGCGTCTCTGCGTCTCTGCGTCTCAGAGTCTCTGCGTCTCAGAGTCTCTGCGTCTCTGCGTCTCTGCGTCTCAGAGTCTCTGCGTCTCTGCGTCTCTGCGTCTCAGAGTCTCTGCGTCTCTGCGTCTCAGAGTCTCTGCGTCTCTGCGTCTCTGCGTCTCTGCGTCTCAGAGTCTCTGCGTCTCAGAGTCTCTGCGTCTCTGCGTCTCTGCGTCTCAGAGTCTCTGCGTCTCTGCGTCTCTGCGTCTCAGAGTCTCTGCGTCTCTGCGTCTCAGAGTCTCTGCGTCTCAGCGTCTCTGCGTCTCTGCGTCTCAGAGTC
The DNA here is from genome assembly GCF_965287045.1 of Carcharhinus amblyrhynchos. Lineage (NCBI taxonomy): Eukaryota > Metazoa > Chordata > Chondrichthyes > Carcharhiniformes > Carcharhinidae > Carcharhinus > Carcharhinus amblyrhynchos. Next base: position 45,716 of record NW_027650166.1, read on the forward strand.
TCAGAGTCTCTGCGTCTCAGAGTCTCAGAGTCTCTGCGTCTCTGCGTCTCTGCGTCTCTGCGTCTCTGCGTCTCAGCGTCTCAGCGTCTCTGCGTCTCTGCGTCTCTGCGTCTCAGAGTCTCAGAGTCTCTGCGTCTCTGCGTCTCTGCGTCTCTGCGTCTCTGCGTCTCTGCGTCTCTGCGTCTCTGCGTCTCTGCGTCTCTGCGTCTCAGAGTCTCAGAGTCTCAGAGTCTCAGAGTCTCAGAGTCTCTGCGTCTCTGCGTCTCTGCGTCTCAGCGTCTCAGCGTCTCTGCGTCTCTGCGTCTCTGCGTCTCTGCGTCTCTGCGTCTCAGCGTCTCAGCGTCTCAGCGTCTCTGCGTCTCATAGTCTCTGCGTCTCTGCGTCTCTGCGTCTCAGAGTCTCTGCGTCTCTGCGTGTCTGCGTCTCAGAGTCTCTGCGCCTCAGAGTCTCTGCGCCTCAGAGTGTCAGAGTCTCTGCGTCTCAGAGTCTCTGCGTCTCAGAGTCTCTGCATCTCAGAGTCTCTGTGTCTCAGAGTCTCTGCGTCTCTGCGTCTAAGTCTCAGAGTCTCTGCGTCTCAGAGTCTCTGCGTCTCTGCGTTTCAGAGTCTCTGCGTCTCAGAGTCTCTGCACCTCAGAGTCTCTGCGTCTCAGATTCTCTGCGTCTCTGCTTCTCAGAGTCTCTGCGTCTCAGAGTCTCGGCGCCTCAGAGTCTCGGCGCCTCAGAGTCTCTGCGTCTCAGAGTCTCTGCGTCTCAGAGTCTCTGCGTCTCAGAGTATCTGCGTCTCAGAGTCTCTGCGTCTCAGAGTCTCTGCGTCTCTGCGTCTCAGAGTCTCTGCGTCTCAGAGTCTCTGCGTCTCAGAGTCTCTGCGTCTCAGAGTCTCTGCGTCTCAGAGTCTCTGCGTCTCAGAGTCTCTGCGTCTCAGAGTCTCTGCGTCTCAGAGTCTCTGCGTCTCAGAGTCTCTGCGTCTCAGAGTCTCTGCGTCTCAGAGTCTCTGCGTCTCAGAGTCTCTGCGTCTCTGCGTCTCTGCGTCTCTGCGTCTCTGCGTCTCAGAGTCTCTGCGTCTCAGAGTCTCTGCGTCTCAGAGTCTCAGAGTCTCAGAGCCTCAGAGTCTCTGCGTCTCAGAGCCTCTGCGTCTTAGAGTCTCAGAGTCTCTGCGTCTCAGAGTCTCTGCGTCTCAGAGTCTCTGCGTCTCTGCGTCTCAGAGTCTCAGAGTCTCAGAGTCTCTGCGTCTCAGAGTCTCTGCGTCTCAGAGTCTCTGCGTCTCTGCGTCTCAGAGTCTCTGCGTCTCAGAGTCTCTGCGTCTCAGAGTCTCTGCGTCTCAGAGTCTCTGCGTCTCAGAGTCTCTGCGTCTCTGCGTCTCTGCTTCTCAGAGTCTCTGCGTCTCAGAGTCTCTGCACCTCAGAGTCTCTGCACCTCAGAGTCTCAGAGTCTCAGAGTCTCTGCGTCTCAGAGTCTCTGCGTCTCTGCGTCTCTGCGTCTCTGCGTCTCAGAGTCTCAGAGTCTCTGCGTCTCAGAGTCTCTGCGTCTCAGAGTCTCTGCGTCTCTGAGTCTCTGCGTCTCAGAGTCTCTGCGTCTCAGAGTCTCTGCGTCTCAGAGTCTCTGCGTTTCAGAGTCTCTGCGTCTCAGAGTCTCTGCGTCTCTGCGTCTCAGCGTCTCAGAGTCTCTGCGTCTCTGCGTCTCAGATTCTCTGCGTCTCTGCTTCTCAGAGTCTCTGCGCCTCAGAGTCTCTGCGCCTCAGAGTCTCTGCGTCTCAGAGTCTCTGCGTCTCTGCGTGTCTGCGTCTCTGCGTCTCTGCGTCTCAGAGTCTCTGCGTCTCAGAGTCTCTGCGTCTCTGCGTGTCTGCGTCTCTGCGTCTCTGCGTCTCAGAGTCTCTGCGTCTCAGAGTCTCTGCGTCTCTGCGTGTCTGCGTCTCTGCGTCTCTGCGTCTCAGAGTCTCTGCGTCTCAGAGTCTCTGCGTCTCAGAGTCTCTGCGTCTCTGCGTCTCAGAGTCTCTGCGTCTCAGAGTCTCTGCGTCTCAGAGTCTCTGCGTCTCAGAGTCTCAGAGTCTCTGCGTCTCAGAGTCTCTGCGTCTCAGAGTCTCTGCGTCTCAGAGTCTCTGCGTCTCAGAGTCTCTGCGTCTCAGAGTCTCTGCGTCTCAGAGTCCTCAGAGTCTCTGCGTCTCAGAGTCTCTGCGTCTCAGAGTCTCTGCGTCTCAGAGTCTCTCCGTCTCAGAGTCTCTGCGTCTCAGAGTCTCTGCGTCTCAGAGTCTCTGCGTCTCAGAGTCTCTGCGTCTCAGAGTCTCTGCGTCTCAGAGTCTCTGCGTCTCAGAGTCTTGCACCTCAGAGTCTCTGCGTCTCTGCGTCTCAGAGTCTCTGCGTCTCAGAGTCTCTGCGTCTCAGAGTCTCTGCGTCTCTGCGTCTCTGCGTCTCTGCGTCTCAGAGTCTCTGCGTCTCAGAGTATCTGCGTCTCAGAGTCTCAGAGTCTCAGAGCCTCAGAGTCTCTGCGTCTCAGAGCCTCTGCGTCTTAGAGTCTCAGAGTCTCTGCGTCTCAGAGTCTCTGCGTCTCAGAGTCTCTGCGTCTCAGAGTCTCTGCGTCTCTGCGTCTCAGAGTCTCAGAGTCTCAGAGTCTCTGCGTCTCAGAGTCTCTGCGTCTCAGAGTCTCTGCGTCTCTGCGTCTCAGAGTCTCTGCGTCTCAGAGTCTCTGCGTCTCAGAGTCTCTGCGTCTCAGAGTCTCTGCGTCTCAGAGTCTCTGCGTCTCTGCGTCTCTGCTTCTCAGAGTCTCTGCGTCTCAGAGTCTCTGCACCTCAGAGTCTCTGCACCTCAGAGTCTCAGAGTCTCTGCGTCTCAGAGTCTCTGCGTCTCTGCGTCTCTGCGTCTCAGAGTCTCAGAGTCTCTGCGTCTCAGAGTCTCTGCGTCTCAGAGTCTCTGCGTCTCTGCGTCTCAGAGTCTCTGCGTCTCAGAGTCTCTGCGTCTCAGAGTCTCTGCGTCTCAGAGTCTCTGCGTTTCAGAGTCTCTGCGTCTCAGAGTCTCTGCGTCTCTGCGTCTCAGCGTCTCAGAGTCTCTGCACCTCAGAGTCTCTGCGTCTCTGCGTCTCAGATTCTCTGCGTCTCTGCTTCTCAGAGTCTCTGCGCCTCAGAGTCTCTGCACCTCAGAGTCTCTGCGTCTCAGAGTCTCTGCGTCTCAGAGTCTCTGCGTCTCTGCGTGTCTGCGTCTCTGCGTCTCTGCGTCTCAGAGTCTCTGCGTCTCAGAGTCTCTGCGTCTCTGCGTGTCTGCGTCTCTGCGTCTCTGCGTCTCAGAGTCTCTGCGTCTCAGAGTCTCTGCGTCTCTGCGTCTCAGAGTCTCTGCGTCTCAGAGTCTCTGCGTCTCAGAGTCTCTGCGTCTCAGAGTCTCTGCGTCTCAGAGTCTCTGCGTCTCAGAGTCTCTGCGTCTCAGAGTCTCAGAGTCTCTGCGTCTCAGAGTCTCTGCGTCTCAGAGTCTCTGCGTCTCAGAGTCTCTGCGTCTCAGAGTCTCTGCGTCTCAGAGTCTCTGCGTCTCAGAGTCTCAGAGTCTCTGCGTCTCAGAGTCTCTGCGTCTCAGAGTCTCTGCGTCTCAGAGTCTCTGCGTCTCAGAGTCTCTGCGTCTCAGAGTCTCTGCACCTCAGAGTCTCTGCGTCTCTGCGTCTCAGTCTCTGTGTCTCAGAGTCTCTGCGTCTCAGAGTCTCTGCGTCTCAGAGTCTCTGCGTCTCAGAGTCTCTGCGTCTCAGAGTCTCTGCGTCTCTGCGTCTCAGAGTCTCTGCGTCTCTGCGTCTCAGAGTCTCTGCGTCTCTGCGTCTCAGAGTCTCTGCGTCTCAGAGTCTCTGCGTCTCAGAGTCTCTGCGTCTCAGAGTCTCTGCGTCTCAGAGTCTCTGCGTCTCTGCGTCTCAGAGTCTCAGAGTCTCTGCGTCTCTGCGTCTCAGAGTCTCTGCGTCTCAGAGTCTCTGCGTCTCAGAGTCTCTGCGTCTCTGCGTCTCAGAGTCTCAGAGTCTCTGCGTCTCTGCGTCTCAGAGTCTCTGCGTCTCAGAGTCTCTGCGTCTCAGAGTCTCTGCGTCTCAGAGTCTCTGCGTCTCAGAGTCCCTGCGTCTCTGCGTCTCTGCGTCTCAGAGTCTCTGCGTCTCAGAGTCTCTGCGTCTCAGAGTCTCTGCGTCTCAGAGTCTCTGCGTCTCAGAGTCTCTGCGTCTCTGCGTCTCTGCGTCTCTGCTTCTCAGAGTCTCTGCGTCTCAGAGTCTCTGCACCTCAGAGTCTCTGCACCTCACAGTCTCTGCGTCTCTGCGTCTCAGTCTCTGTGTCTCAGAGTCTCTGCGTCTCAGAGTCTCTGCGTCTCAGAGTCTCTGCGTCTCAGAGTCTCTGCGTCTCAGAGTCTCTGCGTCTCAGAGTCTCTGCGTCTCTGCGTTTCAGAGTCTCTGCGTTTCAGAGTCTCTGCGTTTCAGAGTCTCTGCGTCTCAGAGTCTCTGCGTCTCAGAGTCTCTGCGTCTCAGAGTCTCTGCACCTGAGTCTCTGCGTCTCTGCGTCTCAGATTCTCTGCGTCTCTGCTTCTCAGAGTCTCTGCGCCTCAGAGTCTCTGCGTCTCAGAGTCTCTGCGTCTCAGAGTCTCTGCGTCTCTGCGTGTCTGCGTCTCTGCGTCTCTGCGTCTCTGCGTCTCAGAGTCTCTGCGTCTCAGAGTCTCTGCGTCTCAGAGTCTCTGCGTCTCAGAGTCTCTGCGTCTCAGAGTCTCTGCGTCTCAGTGTCTCTGCGTCTCTGCGTCCTCTGCGTTTCAGAGTCTCTGCGTCTCAGAGTCTCTGCGTCTCTGCGTCTCAGCGTCTCAGAGTCTCTGCACCTCAGAGTCTCTGCGTCTCTGCGTCTCAGATTCTCTGCGTCTCTGCTTCTCAGAGTCTCTGCGCCTCAGAGTCTCTGCGTCTCAGAGTCTCTGCGTCTCAGAGTCTCTGCGTCTCAGAGTCTCAGAGTCTCTGCGTCTCAGAGTCTCTGCGTCTCTGCGTCTCTGCGTCTCAGAGTCTCAGAGTCTCTGCGTCTCAGAGTCTCTGCGTCTCTGCGTCTCAGATTCTCTGCGTCTCTGCTTCTCAGAGTCTCTGCGCCTCAGAGTCTCTGCGCCTCAGAGTCTCTGCGTCTCAGAGTCTCTGCGTCTCAGAGTCTCTGCGTCTCAGAGTCTCTGCGTCTCAGAGTCTCTGCGTCTCAGAGTCTCTGCGTCTCAGAGTCTCTGCGTCTCAGAGTCTCTGCGTCTCTGCGTCTCAGAGTCTCAGAGTCTCAGAGTCTCTGCGTCTCAGAGTCTCTGCGTCTCTGCGTCTCAGAGTCTCTGTGTCTCAGAGTCTCTGCGTCTCTGCGTCTCAGAGTCCTCTGCGTCTCTGCGCCTCAGAGTCTCTGCGCCTCAGAGTCTCTGCGTCTCAGAGTCTCTGCGTCTCAGAGTCTCTGCGTCTCTGCGTCTCAGAGTCTCTGCGTCTCAGATTCTCTGCGTCTCTGCGTCTCAGAGTCTCTGCGTGTCTGCGTCTGAGAGTCTCAGCGTCTCTGCGTCTCTGCGTCTCAGAGTCTCTGCGTCTCTGCGTGTCTGCGTCTCAGAGTCTCTGCGTCTCAGATTCTCTGCATCTCAGAGTCTCTGCGTCTCTGCGTCTCAGAGTCTCTGCGTCTCAGAGTCTCAGCGTCTCAGAGTCTCTGCATCTCAGAGTCTCTGCGTCTCAGAGTCTCTGCGTCACAGAGTCTCTGCGTCTCTGCGTCACTGCGTCTCAGCGTCTCAGCGTCTCAGCGTCTCTGCGTCTCATAGTCTCTGCGTCTCTGCGTCTCTGCGTCTCTGCGTCTCAGAGTCTCTGCGTCTCTGCGTCTCTGCGTGTCTGCGTCTCAGAGTCTCTGCGCCTCAGAGTCTCTGCGCCTCAGAGTGTCAGAGTCTCTGCGTCTCAGAGTCTCTGCGTCTCAGAGTCTCTGCATCTCAGAGTCTCTGTGTCTCAGAGTCTCTGCGTCTCTGCGTCTAAGTCTCAGAGTCTCTGCGTCTCAGAGTCTCTGCGTCTCTGCGTTTCAGAGTCTCTGCGTCTCAGAGTCTCTGCACCTCAGAGTCTCTGCGTCTCAGATTCTCTGCGTCTCTGCTTCTCAGAGTCTCTGCGTCTCAGAGTCTCGGCGCCTCAGAGTCTCGGCGCCTCAGAGTCTCTGCGTCTCAGAGTCTCTGCGTCTCAGAGTCTCTGCGTCTCAGAGTATCTGCGTCTCAGAGTCTCTGCGTCTCAGAGTCTCTGCGTCTCTGCGTCTCAGAGTCTCTGCGTCTCAGAGTCTCTGCGTCTCAGAGTCTCTGCGTCTCAGAGTCTCTGCGTCTCAGAGTCTCTGCGTCTCAGAGTCTCTGCGTCTCAGAGTCTCTGCGTCTCTGCGTCTCTGCGTCTCTGCCTCTGCGTCTCTGCGTCTCAGAGTCTCTGCGTCTCAGAGTCTCTGCGTCTCAGAGTATCTGCGTCTCAGAGTCTCAGAGTCTCAGAGCCTCAGAGTCTCTGCGTCTCAGAGCCTCTGCGTCTTAGAGTCTCAGAGTCTCTGCGTCTCAGAGTCTCTGCGTCTCAGAGTCTCTGCGTCTCTGCGTCTCAGAGTCTCAGAGTCTCAGAGTCTCTGCGTCTCAGAGTCTCTGCGTCTCAGAGTCTCTGCGTCTCAGAGTCTCTGCGTCTCAGAGTCTCTGCGTCTCTGCGTCTCTGCGTCTCTGCGTCTCAGAGTCTCTGCGTCTCAGAGTCTCTGCGTCTCAGAGTCTCTGCGTCTCAGAGTCTCTGCGTCTCTGCGTCTCTGCTTCTCAGAGTCTCTGCGTCTCAGAGTCTCTGCACCTCAGAGTCTCTGCACCTCAGAGTCTCAGAGTCTCTGCGTCTCAGAGTCTCTGCGTCTCTGCGTCTCTGCGTCTCTGCGTCTCAGAGTCTCAGAGTCTCTGCGTCTCAGAGTCTCTGCGTCTCAGAGTCTCTGCGTCTCTGAGTCTCTGCGTCTCAGAGTCTCTGCGTCTCAGAGTCTCTGCGTCTCAGAGTCTCTGCGTTTCAGAGTCTCTGCGTCTCAGAGTCTCTGCGTCTCTGCGTCTCAGCGTCTCAGAGTCTCTGCGTCTCTGCGTCTCAGATTCTCTGCGTCTCTGCTTCTCAGAGTCTCTGCGCCTCAGAGTCTCTGCGCCTCAGAGTCTCTGCGTCTCAGAGTCTCTGCGTCTCAGAGTCTCTGCGTCTCTGCGTGTCTGCGTCTCTGCGTCTCTGCGTCTCAGAGTCTCTGCGTCTCAGAGTCTCTGCGTCTCTGCGTGTCTGCGTCTCTGCGTCTCTGCGTCTCAGAGTCTCTGCGTCTCAGAGTCTCTGCGTCTCTGCGTGTCTGCGTCTCAGAGTCTCTGCGTCTCAGAGTCTCTGCGTCTCAGAGTCTCTGCGTCTCAGAGTCTCTGCGTCTCAGAGTCTCTGCGTCTCAGAGTCTCTGCGTCTCTGCGTCTCAGAGTCTCTGCGTCTCAGAGTCCTCTGCGTCTCAGAGTCTCTGCGTCTCAGAGTCTCTGCGTCTCAGAGTCTCAGAGTCTCTGCGTCTCAGAGTCTCTGCGTCTCAGAGTCTCTGCGTCTCAGAGTCTCTGCGTCTCAGAGTCTCAGAGTCTCTGCGTCTCAGAGTCTCTGCGTCTCAGAGTCTCTGCGTCCTCAGAGTCTCTGCGTCTCAGAGTCTCTGCGTCTCAGAGTCTCTGCGTCTCAGAGTCTCTGCGTCTCAGAGTCTCTGCGTCTCAGAGTCTCTGCGTCTCAGAGTCTCTGCACCTCAGAGTCTCAGAGTCTCTGCGTCTCTGCGTCTCAGAGTCTCTGCGTCTCAGAGTCTCTGCGTCTCAGAGTCTCTGCGTCTCTGCGTCTCTGCGTCTCTGCGTCTCAGAGTCTCTGCGTCTCAGAGTATCTGCGTCTCAGAGTCTCAGAGTCTCAGAGCCTCAGAGTCTCTGCGTCTCAGAGCCTCTGCGTCTTAGAGTCTCAGAGTCTCTGCGTCTCAGAGTCTCTGCGTCTCAGAGTCTCTGCGTCTCTGCGTCTCAGAGTCTCAGAGTCTCAGAGTCTCTGCGTCTCAGAGTCTCTGCGTCTCAGAGTCTCTGCGTCTCTGCGTCTCAGAGTCTCTGCGTCTCAGAGTCTCTGCGTCTCAGAGTCTCTGCGTCTCAGAGTCTCTGCGTCTCAGAGTCTCTGCGTCTCAGAGTCTCTGCTTCTCAGAGTCTCTGCGTCTCAGAGTCTCTGCACCTCAGAGTCTCTGCACCTCAAGTCTCAAGTCTCAGAGTCTCTGCGTCTCAGAGTCTCTGCGTCTCTGCGTCTCTGCGTCTCAGAGTCTCAGAGTCTCTGCGTCTCAGAGTCTCTGCGTCTCAGAGTCTCTGCGTCTCTGCGTCTCAGAGTCTCTGCGTCTCAGAGTCTCTGCGTCTCAGAGTCTCTGCGTCTCAGAGTCTCTGCGTTTCAGAGTCTCTGCGTCTCAGAGTCTCTGCGTCTCTGCGTCTCAGCGTCTCAGAGTCTCTGCACCTCAGAGTCTCTGCGTCTCTGCGTCTCAGATTCTCTGCGTCTCTGCTTCTCAGAGTCTCTGCGCCTCAGAGTCTCTGCACCTCAGAGTCTCTGCGTCTCAGAGTCTCTGCGTCTCAGAGTCTCTGCGTCTCTGCGTGTCTGCGTCTCTGCGTCTCTGCGTCTCAGAGTCTCTGCGTCTCAGAGTCTCTGCGTCTCTGCGTCTCTGCGTCTCAGAGTCTCTGCGTCTCAGAGTCTCTGCGTCTCAGAGTCTCTGCGTCTCTGCGTCTCAGAGTCTCTGCGTCTCAGAGTCTCTGCGTCTCAGAGTCTCTGCGTCTCAGAGTCTCTGCGTCTCAGAGTCTCAGAGTCTCTGCGTCTCAGAGTCTCTGCGTCTCAGAGTCTCTGCGTCTCAGAGTCTCTGCGTCTCAGAGTCTCTGCGTCTCAGAGTCTCTGCGTCTCAGAGTCTCAGAGTCTCTGCGTCTCAGAGTCTCTGCGTCTCAGAGTCTCTGCGTCTCAGAGTCTCTGCGTCTCAGAGTCTCTGCGTCTCAGAGTCTCTGCGTCTCAGAGTCTCTGCACCTCAGAGTCTCTGCGTCTCTGCGTCTCAGTCTCTGTGTCTCAGAGTCTCTGCGTCTCAGAGTCTCTGCGTCTCAGAGTCTCTGCGTCTCAGAGTCTCTGCGTCTCAGAGTCTCTGCGTCTCTGCGTCTCAGAGTCTCTGCGTCTCTGCGTCTCAGAGTCTCTGCGTCTCAGAGTCTCTGCGTCTCAGAGTCTCTGCGTCTCAGAGTCTCTGCGTCTCAGAGTCTCTGCGTCTCAGAGTCTCTGCGTCTCAGAGTCTCTGCGTCTCAGAGTCTCTGCGTCTCAGAGTCTCTGCGTCTCTGCGTCTCAGAGTCTCAGAGTCTCTGCGTCTCTGCGTCTCAGAGTCTCTGCGTCTCAGAGTCTCTGCGTCTCAGAGTCTCTGCGTCTCAGAGTCTCTGCGTCTCAGAGTCTCTGCGTCTCAGAGTCTCTGCGTCTCTGCGTCTCAGAGTCTCAGAGTCTCTGCGTCTCTGCGTCTCAGAGTCTCTGCGTCTCAGAGTCTCTGCGTCTCAGAGTCTCTGCGTCTCAGAGTCTCTGCGTCTCTGCGTCTCTGCGTCTCTGCGTCTCAGAGTCTCTGCGTCTCAGAGTCTCTGCGTCTCAGAGTCTCTGCGTCTCAGAGTCTCTGCGTCTCTGCGTCTCAGAGTCTCTGCGTCTCAGAGTCTCTGCGTCTCAGAGTCCCTGCGTCTCAGAGTCTCAGAGTCTCTGCGTCTCAGAGTCTCTGCGTCTCAGAGTCTCTGCGTCTCAGAGTCTCTGCGTCTCTGCGTCTCAGAGTCTCTGCTTCTCAGAGTCTCTGCGTCTCAGAGTCTCTGCACCTCACAGTCTCTGCACCTCACAGTCTCTGCGTCTCTGCGTCTCAGTCTCTGTGTCTCAGAGTCTCTGCGTCTCAGAGTCTCTGCGTCTCAGAGTCTCTGCGTCTCAGAGTCTCTGCGTCTCAGAGTCTCTGCGTCTCAGAGTCTCTGCGTCTCAGAGTCTCTGCGTCTCTGCGTTTCAGAGTCTCTGCGTTTCAGAGTCTCTGCGTTTCAGAGTCTCTGCGTCTCAGAGTCTCTGCGTCTCAGAGTCTCTGCGTCTCAGAGTCTCTGCACCTGAGTCTCTGCGTCTCTGCGTCTCAGATTCTCTGCGTCTCTGCTTCTCAGAGTCTCTGCGCCTCAGAGTCTCTGCGTCTCAGAGTCTCTGCGTCTCAGAGTCTCTGCGTCTCTGCGTGTCTGCGTCTCTGCGTCTCTGCGTCTCAGAGTCTCTGCGTCTCAGAGTCTCTGCGTCTCAGAGTCTCTGCGTCTCAGAGTCTCTGCGTCTCAGAGTCTCTGCGTCTCAGAGTCTCTGCGTCTCTGCGTCTCTGCGTTTCAGAGTCTCTGCGTCTCAGAGTCTCTGCGTCTCTGCGTCTCAGCGTCTCAGAGTCTCTGCACCTCAGAGTCTCTGCGTCTCTGCGTCTCAGATTCTCTGCGTCTCTGCTTCTCAGAGTCTCTGCGCCTCAGAGTCTCTGCGTCTCAGAGTCTCTGCGTCTCAGAGTCTCTGCGTCTCAGAGTCTCAGAGTCTCTGCGTCTCAGAGTCTCTGCGTCTCAGAGTCTCTGCGTCTCTGCGTCTCTGCGTCTCTGCGTCTCAGAGTCTCAGAGTCTCTGCGTCTCAGAGTCTCTGCGTCTCTGCGTCTCTGCGTCTCAGATTCTCTGCGTCTCTGCTTCTCAGAGTCTCTGCGCCTCAGAGTCTCTGCGCCTCAGAGTCTCTGCGTCTCAGAGTCTCTGCGTCTCAGAGTCTCTGCGTCTCAGAGTCTCTGCGTCTCAGAGTCTCTGCGTCTCAGAGTCTCTGCGTCTCAGAGTCTCTGCGTCTCAGAGTCTCTGCGTCTCAGAGTCTCTGCGTCTCAGAGTCTCTGCGTCTCAGAGTCTCTGCGTCTCTGCGTCTCAGAGTCTCAGAGTCTCAGAGTCTCTGCGTCTCAGAGTCTCTGCGTCTCTGCGTCTCAGAGTCTCTGTGTCTCAGAGTCTCTGTGTCTCAGAGTCTCTGCGTCTCTGCGTCTCAGAGTCTCTGCGTCTCTGCGCCTCAGAGTCTCTGCGCCTCAGAGTCTCTGCGTCTCAGAGTCTCTGCGTCTCAGAGTCTCTGCGTCTCAGAGTCTCTGCGTCTCAGAGTCTCTGCGTCTCTGCGTCTCAGAGTCTCTGCGTCTCAGATTCTCTGCGTCTCTGCGTCTCAGAGTCTCTGCGTCTCTGCGCCTCAGAGTCTCTGCGCCTCAGAGTCTCTGCGTCTCAGAGTCTCTGCGTCTCAGAGTCTCTGCGTCTCAGAGTCTCTGCGTCTCTGCGTCTCAGAGTCTCTGCGTCTCAGATTCTCTGCGTCTCTGCGTCTCAGAGTCTCTGCGTGTCTGCGTCTGAGAGTCTCAGCGTCTCTGCGTCTCTGCGTCTCAGAGTCTCTGCGTCTCTGCGTGTCTGCGTCTCAGAGTCTCTGCGTCTCAGATTCTCTGCATCTCAGAGTCTCTGCGTCTCTGCGTCTCAGAGTCTCTGCGTCTCAGAGTCTCAGCGTCTCAGAGTCTCTGCGTCTCAGAGTCTCTGCGTCTCAGAGTCTCTGCGTCACAGAGTCTCTGCGTCTCTGCGTCACATAGTCTCAGCGTCTCTGCGTCTCATAGTCTCTGCGTCTCTGCGTCTCTGCGTCTCTGCGTCTCAGAGTCTCTGCGTCTCTGCGTCTCAGAGTCTCTGCGTCTCTGCGTCTCAGAGTCTCTGCGTCTAAGAGTCTCTGCGTCTAAGAGTCTCTGCGTCTCAGAGTCTCAGCGACTCTGCGTCTCATAGTCTCTGCGTCTCAGAGTCTCTGCGTCTCAGAGTCTCTGCGTCTCTGAGTCTCTGCGTCTCTGCGTCTCAGACTCTCTGCACCTCAGAGTCTCTGCGTCTCTGCGTCTCAGATTCTCTGCGTCTCTGCTTCTCAGAGTCTCTGCGCCTCAGAGTCTCTGCGTCTCAGAGTCTCTGCGTCTCAGAGTCTCTGCGTCTCTGCGTGTCTGCGTCTCTGCGTCTCAGACTCTCTGCACCTCAGAGTCTCTGCGTCTCTGCGTCTCAGATTCTCTGCGTCTCTGCTTCTCAGAGTCTCTGCGCCTCAGAGTCTCTGCGTCTCAGAGTCTCTGCGTCTCAGAGTCTCTGCGTCTCTGCGTGTCTGCGTCTCTGCGTCTCAGAGTCTCTGCGTCTCTGCGTGTCTGCGTCTCTGCGTCTCAGAGTCTCTGCGTCTCAGAGTCTCTGCGTCTCAGAGTCTCTGCGTCTCAGAGTCTCTGCGTCTCTGCGTGTCTGCGTCTCTGCGTCTCAGAGTCTCTGCGTCTCTGCGTGTCTGCGTCTCTGCGTCTCAGAGTCTCTGCGTCTCAGAGTCTCTGCGTCTCTGCGTCTCAGAGTCTCAGAGTCTCTGCGTCTCAGAGTCTCTGCGTCTCTGCGTCTCAGAGTCTCTGTGTCTCAGAGTCTCAGCGTCTCAGAGTCTCTGCGTCTCTGCGCCTCAGAGTCTCTGCGCCTCAGAGTCTCTGCGTCTCAGAGTCTCTGCGTCTCAGAGTCTCTGCGTCTCAGAGTCTCTGCGTCTCTGCGTCTCAGAGTCTCTGCGTCTCAGATTCTCTGCGTCTCTGCGTCTCAGAGTCTCTGCGTCTCAGAGTCTCTGCGTCTCAGAGTCTCAGAGTCTCAGAGTCTCTGCGTCTCTGCGTCTCAGAGTCTCTGCGTCTCAGAGTCTCTGCGTCTCAGAGTCTCAGAGTCTCTGCGTCTCTGCGTCTCAGAGTCTCTGCGTCTCAGAGTCTCTGCGTCTCAGAGTCTCTGAGTCTCAGAGTCTCTGCGTCTCAGAGTCTCTGCGTCTCAGAGTCTCTGCGTCTCAGAGTCTCAGAGTCTCAGAGTCTCAGAGTCTCTGCGTCTCTGAGTCTCTGCGTCTCAGAGTCTCAGAGTCTCAGAGTCTCTGCGTCTCAGAGTCTCTGCGTCTCAGAGTCTCAGAGTCTCTGCGTCTCAGAGTCTCTGCGTCTCAGAGTCTCTGCGTCTCAGAGTCTCTGCGTCTCAGAGTCTCTGCGTCTCAGAGTCTCTGCGTCTCAGAGTCTCTGCGTCTCAGAGTCTCAGAGTCTCTGCGACTCAGAGTCTCTGCGACTCAGAGTCTCTGCGTCTCAGAGTCTCAGCGTCTCTGCGTCTCAGAGTCTCTGCGTCTCAGAGTCTCTGCGTCTCAGAGTCTCTGCGTCTCAGAGTCTCTGCGTCTCAGAGTCTCTGCGTCTCAGAGTCTCTGCGTCTCAGAGTCTCTGCGTCTCAGAGTCTCTGCGTCTCTGCGTCTCTGCGTCTCTGCGTCTCAGAGTCTCTGCGTCTCAGAGTCTCTGCGTCTCTGCGTCTCTGCGTCTCTGCGTCTCAGAGTCTCTGCGTCTCAGAGTCTCTGAGTCTCAGAGTCTCTGCGTCTCAGAGTCTCTGCGTCTCAGAGTCTCTGCGTCTCAGAGTCTCTGCGTCTCTGCGTCTCAGAGTCTCTGCGTCTCTGCGTCTCAGAGTCTCTGCGTCTCAGAGTCTCAGCGTCTCTGCGTCTCAGAGTCTCTGCGTCTCTGCGTCTCTGCGTCTCAGAGTCTCTGCGTCTCAGAGTCTCTGAGTCTCAGAGTCTCTGCGTCTCAGAGTCTCTGCGTCTCAGAGTCTCTGCGTCTCAGAGTCTCTGCGTCTCTGCGTCTCAGAGTCTCTGCGTCTCTGCGTCTCAGAGTCTCTGCGTCTCAGAGTCTCAGCGTCTCTGCGTCTCAGAGTCTCTGCGTCTCAGAGTCTCTGCGTCTCAGAGTCTCTGCGTCTCAGAGTCTCTGCGTCTCTGCGTCTCTGCGTCTCAGAGTCTCTGCGTCTCAGAGTCTCTGCGTCTCAGAGTCTCTGCGTCTCAGAGTCTCTGCGTCTCAGAGTCTCTGCGTCTCTGCGTCTCAGAGTCTCAGCGTCTCTGCGTCTCAGAGTCTCAGCGTCTCTGCGTCTCAGAGTCTCTGCGTCTCAGAGTCTCAGCGTCTCTGCGTCTCAGAGTCTCTGCGTCTCAGAGTCTCTGCGTCTCAGAGTCTCTGCGTCTCTGCGTCTCTGCGTCTCTGCGTCTCTGCGTCTCAGAGTCTCTGCGTCTCAGAGTCTCTGCGTCTCTGCGTCTCAGAGTCTCTGCGTCTCTGCGTCTCAGAGTCTCAGCGTCTCTGCGTCTCTGCGTCTCAGAGTCTCTGCGTCTCAGAGTCTCTGCGTCTCTGCGTCTCAGAGTCTCTGCGTCTCAGAGTCTCTGCGTCTCAGAGTCTCTGCGTCTCAGAGTCTCTGCGTCTCTGCGTCTCAGAGTCTCTGCGTCTCAGAGTCTCTGCGTCTCAGAGTCTCAGCGTCTCTGCGTCTCAGAGTCTCTGCGTCTCAGAGTCTCTGCGTCTCAGAGTCTCTGCGTCTCAGAGTTTCTGCGTCTCTGCGTCTCTGCGTCTCAGAGTCTCTGCGTCTCAGAGTCTCTGCGTCTCAGAGTCTCTGCGTCTCAGAGTCTCTGCGTCTCTGCGTCTCAGAGTCTCTGCGTCTCAGAGTCTCTGCGTCTCAGAGTCTCAGCGTCTCTGCGTCTCAGAGTCTCTGCGTCTCAGAGTCTCTGCGTCTCAGAGTCTCAGCGTCTCTGCGTCTCAGAGCCTCTGCGTCTCTGCGTCTCAGAGTCTCAGCGTCTCTGCGTCTCAGCGTCTCTGCGTCTCAGAGTCTCTGCGTCTCAGAGTCTCTGCGTCTCTGCGTCTCAGAGTCTCTGCGTCTCAGAGTCTCTGCGTCTCAGAGTCTCAGCGTCTCTGCGTCTCAGAGTCTCTGCGTCTCAGAGTCTCTGCGTCTTAGAGTCTCAGCGTCTCTGCGTCTCAGAGTCTCTGCGTCTCTGCGTCTCAGAGTCTCAGCGTCTCTGCGTCTCAGCGTCTCTGCGTCTCAGAGTCTCTGCGTCTCAGAGTCTCTGCGTCTCAGAGTCTCTGCGTCTCTGCGTCTCTGCGTCTCAGAGTCTCTGCATCTCTGCGTCTCTGCGTCTCAGAGTCTCTGCGTCTCAGAGTCTCTGCGTCTCTGCGTCTCAGAGTCTCTGCGTCTCAGAGTCTCTGCGTCTCAGAGTCTCTGCGTCTCAGAGTCTCAGAGTCTCAGCGTCTCTGCGTCTCAGAGTCTCTGCGTCTCTGCGTCTCAGAGTCTCAGCGTCTCTGCGTCTCAGAGTCTCTGCGTCTCAGAGTCTCTGCGTCTCAGAGTCTCTGCGTCTCTGCGTCTCAGAGTCTCAGCGTCTCAGAGTATCTGCGTCTCAGAGTCTCAGACTCTCTGCGTCTCAGAGTCTCTGCGTCTCAGAGTCTCTGCGTCTCAGAGTCACTGCGTCTCAGAGTCTCTGCGTCTCAGAGTCTCTGCGTCTCAGAGTCTCTGCGTCTCAGGGTCTCTGCGTCTCAGAGTCTCTGCGTCTCAGAGTCTCTGCGTCTCAGAGTCTCTGCGTCTCTGCGTCTCAGAGTCTCTGCGTGTCTGCGTCTGAGAGTCTCAGCGGTCTCTGCGTCTCTGCGTCTCAGAGTCCTCTGCGTCTCTGCGTGTCTGCGTCTCAGAGTCTCTGCCTCAGATTCTCTGCGTCTCTGCGTCTCAGAGTCTCTGCGTCTCTGCGTCTCAGAGTCTCTGCGTCTCAGAGTCTCTGCGCCTCAGAGTCTCAGAGTCTCAGCGTCTCAGCGTCTCAGAGTCTCTGCATCTCAGAGTCTCTGCATCTCAGAGTCTCTGCGTCTCTGCGTCACATAGTCTCAGCGTCTCTGCGTCTCATAGTCTCTGCGTCTCAGAGTCTCTGCGTCTCTGCGTCTCAGAGTCTCTGCGTCTAAGAGTCTCTGCGTCTCAGAGTCTCAGAGTCTCTGCGTCTCTGCGTCTCAGAGTCTCTGCGTCTCTGCGTCTGAGAGTCTCTGTGCCTCATAGTCTCTGCGTCTCTGCGTCTCAGAGTCTCTGCGTCTGAGAGTCTCGGTGTCTCATAGTCTCTGCGTCTCTGCGTCTCAGAGTCTCTGCGTCTCTGCGTCTCAGAGTCTCTGCGTCTAAGAGTCTCTGCGTCTAAGAGTCTCTGCGTCTCAGAGTCTCAGAGTCTCTGCGTCTCAGAGTCTCATAGTCTCTGTGTCTCTGTGTCTCTGCGTCTCTGCGTCTCAGAGTCTCTGCGTCTCTGAGTCTCTGAGTCTCTGCGTCTCTGCGTCTCAGAGTCTCTGCGCCTCAGAGTCTCTGCATCTCAGAGTCTCTGCGTCTCAGAGTCTCTGCGTCTCTGCGTCTCTGCGTCTCAGAGTCTCTGCGTCTCTGCGTCTCAGAGTCTCTGCGTCTCAGAGTCTCTGCGTCTCAGAGTCTCTGCGTCTCAGAGTCTCAGAGTCTCTGCGTCTCTGCGTCTCAGAGTCTCTGCGTCTCAGAGTCTCTGCGTCACATAGTCTCTGCGTCTCAGAGTCTCTGCGTCTCAGAGTCTCTGCGTCTCAGAGTCTCTGCGTCTCTGCGTGTCTGCGTCTCTGCGTGTCTGCGTCTCAGAGTCTCTGCGTCTCAGAGTCTCTGCGTCTCTGCGTCTCTGCGTGTCTGCGTCTCTGCGTGTCTGCGTCTCAGAGTCTCTGCGTCTCAGAGTCTCAGAGTCTCTGCGTCTCTGCGTGTCTGCGTCTCTGCGTGTCTGCGTCTCAGAGTCTCTGCGTCTCAGAGTCTCTGCGTCTCTGCGTCTCTGCGTGTCTGCGTCTCTGCGTGTCTGCGTCTCAGAGTCTCTGCGTCTCAGAGTCTCTGCGTCTCTGCGTCTCTGCGTGTCTGCGTCTCTGCGTGTCTGCGTCTCAGAGTCTCTGCGTCTCAGAGTCTCTGCGTCTCTGCGTCTCTGCGTCTCTGCGTCTCTGCGTCTCATAGTCTCTGCGTCTCAGAGTCTCTGCGTCTCTGCGTGTCTGCGTCTCTGCGTGTCTGCGTCTCAGAGTCTCTGCGTCTCAGAGTCTCTGCGTCTCTGCGTCTCTGCGTGTCTGCGTCTCTGCGTGTCTGCGTCTCAGAGTCTCTGCGTCTCAGAGTCTCTGCGTCTCTGCGTCTCTGCGTCTCTGCGTCTCTGCGTCTCATAGTCTCTGCGTCTCTGCGTCTCTGCGTCTCTGCGTCTCAGAGTCTCAGAGTCTCTGCGTCTCTGCGTCTCTGCGTCTCTGCGTCTCTGCGTCTCTGCGTCTCATAGTCTCTGCGTCTCTGCGTCTCTGCGTCTCAGAGTCTCTGCGTCTCAGAGTCTCTGCGTCTCAGAGTCTCTGCGTCTCTGCGTCTCTGCGTCTCAGAGTCTCTGCGTCTCAGAGTCTCTGCGTCTCAGAGTCTCTGCGTCTCAGAGTCTCTGCGTCTCAGAGTCTCTGCGTCTCAGAGTCTCTGCGTCTCAGAGTCTCTGCGTCTCAGAGTCTCAGAGTCTCAGCGTCTCTGCGTCTCAGAGTCTCTGCGTCTCTGCGTCTCAGAGTCTCAGCGTCTCTGCGTCTCAGAGTCTCTGCGTCTCAGAGTCTCTGCGTCTCTGCGTCTCAGAGTCTCAGCGTCTCAGAGTATCTGCGT
The DNA here is from genome assembly GCF_965287045.1 of Carcharhinus amblyrhynchos. Classification (NCBI taxonomy): domain Eukaryota; kingdom Metazoa; phylum Chordata; class Chondrichthyes; order Carcharhiniformes; family Carcharhinidae; genus Carcharhinus; species Carcharhinus amblyrhynchos. Next base: position 63,091 of record NW_027650166.1, read on the forward strand.
CTCAGAGTCTCAGACTCTCTGCGTCTCAGAGTCTCTGCGTCTCAGAGTCTCTGCGTCTCAGAGTCACTGCGTCTCAGAGTCTCTGCGTCTCAGAGTCTCTGCGTCTCAGAGTCTCTGCGTCTCAGAGTCTCTGCGTCTCAGGGTCTCTGCGTCTCAGAGTCTCTGCGTCTCAGAGTCTCAGCGTCTCAGAGTCTCTGCATCTCAGAGTCTCTGCATCTCAGAGTCTCTGCGTCTCTGCGTCACATAGTCTCAGCGTCTCTGCGTCTCATAGTCTCTGCGTCTCAGAGTCTCTGCGTCTCTGCGTCTCAGAGTCTCTGCGTCTAAGAGTCTCTGCGTCTCAGAGTCTCAGAGTCTCTGCGTCTCTGCGTCTCAGAGTCTCTGCGTCTCTGCGTCTGAGAGTCTCTGTGCCTCATAGTCTCTGCGTCTCTGCGTCTCAGAGTCTCTGCGTCTGAGAGTCTCGGTGTCTCATAGTCTCTGCGTCTCTGCGTCTCAGAGTCTCTGCGTCTCTGCGTCTCAGAGTCTCTGCGTCTAAGAGTCTCTGCGTCTAAGAGTCTCTGCGTCTCAGAGTCTCAGAGTCTCTGCGTCTCAGAGTCTCATAGTCTCTGTGTCTCTGCGTCTCTGCGTCTCAGAGTCTCTGCGTCTCTGAGTCTCTGAGTCTCTGCGTCTCTGCGTCTCAGAGTCTCTGCGCCTCAGAGTCTCTGCGTCTCAGAGTCTCTGCGTCTCAGAGTCTCTGCGTCTCTGCGTCTCTGCGTCTCAGAGTCTCTGCGTCTCTGCGTCTCAGAGTCTCTGCGTCTCAGAGTATCTGCGTCTCAGAGTCTCTGCGTCTCAGAGTCTCTGCGTGTCTGCGTCTCAGAGTCTCTGCGTCTCTGCGTCTCAGAGTCTCTGCGTCTCAGAGTCTCAGCGTCTCTGCGTCTCAGAGTCTCTGCGTCTCAGAGTCTCTGCGTCTCAGAGTCTCTGCGTCTCAGAGTCTCTGCGTCTCTGCGTCTCTGCGTCTCAGAGTCTCTGCGTCTCAGAGTCTCTGCGTCTCAGAGTCTCTGCGTCTCTGCGTCTCTGCGTCTCAGAGTCTCTGCGTCTCAGAGTCTCTGCGTCTCAGAGTCTCTGCGTCTCAGAGTCTCTGCGTCTCAGAGTCTCTGCGTCTCTGCGTCTCAGAGTCTCTGCGTCTCTGCGTCTCAGAGTCTCAGCGTCTCTGCGTCTCAGAGTCTCTGCGTCTCTGCGTCTCAGAGTCTCAGCGTCTCTGCGTCTCAGAGTCTCTGCGTCTCTGCGTCTCAGAGTCTCTGCGTCTCAGAGTCTCTGCGTCTCTGCGTCTCTGCGTCTCTGCGTCTCAGAGTCTCTGCGTCTCAGCGTCTCTGCGTCTCTGCGTCTCTGCGTCTCTGCGTCTCAGAGTCTCTGCGTCTCAGAGTCTCTGCGTCTCAGAGTCTCTGCGTCTCAGAGTCTCTGCGTCTCAGCGTCTCTGCGTCTCTGCGTCTCAGAGTCTCTGCGTCTCAGAGTCTCTGCGTCTCAGAGTCTCTGCGTCTCAGAGTCTCTGCGTCACAGCGTCTCTGCGTCTCAGAGTCTCTGCGTCTCACAGTCTCTGCGTCTCTGCGTCTCAGAGTCTCCTGCGTCACAGCGTCTCTGCGTCTCAGAGTCTCTGCGTCTCAGAGTCTCTGCGTCTCTGCGTCTCAGAGTCTCTGTGTCACAGCGTCTCTGCGTCTCAGAGTCTCTGCGTCTCCGAGTCTCTGCGTCTCTGCGTCTCTGCGTCTCTGCGTCTCTGCGTCTCAGAGTCTCTGTGTCACAGCGTCTCTGCGTCTCAGAGTCTCTGCGTCTCCGAGTCTCTGCGTCTCTGCGTCTCTGCGTCTCTGCGTCTCAGAGTCTCTGCGTCTCTGCGTCTCAGAGTCTCTGCGTCTCTGCGTCTCAGAGTCTCTGCGTCTCAGAGTCCTGCGTCTCAGAGTCTCTGCGTCTCAGAGTCTCTGCGTCTCAGAGTCTCTGCGTCTCTGCGTCTCAGAGTCTCTGCGTCTCAGAGTCTCTGCGTCTCAGAGTCTCTGCGTCTCAGAGTCTCTGCGTCTCAGAGTCTCTGCGTCTCTGCGTCTCAGAGTCTCTGCGTCTCTGCGTCTCAGAGTCTCTGCGTCTCTGCGTCTGAGAGTCTCTGCGTCTCATAGTCTCTGCGTCTCATAGTCTCTGCGTCTCTGCGTCTCATAGTCTCTGCGTCTCAGAGTCTCTGCGTCTCAGAGTCTCTGCGTCTCAGAGTCTCTGCGTCTCAGAGTCTCTGCGTCTCAGAGTCTCTGCGTCTCTGCGTCTCTGCGTCTCTGCGTCTCAGAGTCTCTGCGTCTCAGAGTCTCTGCGTCTCAGAGTCTCTGCGTCTCAGAGTCTCTGCGTCTCAGAGTCTCTGCGTCTCAGAGTCTCTGCGTCTCAGAGTCTCTGCGTCTCAGAGTCTCTGCGTCTCAGAGTCTCTGCGTCTCAGAGTCTCTGCGTCTCTGCGTCTCTGCGTCTCTGCGTCTCAGAGTCTCTGCGTCTCAGAGTCTCTGCGTCTCAGAGTCTCTGCGTCTCAGAGTCTCTGCGTCTCAGAGTCTCAGAGTCTCTGCGTCTCTGCGTCTCAGAGTCTCAGAGTCTCTGCGTCTCTGCGTCTCAGAGTCTCTGCGTCTCAGAGTCTCTGCGTCTCAGAGTCTCTGCGTCTCAGAGTCTCTGCGTCTCAGAGTCTCTGCGTCTCAGAGTCTCTGCGTCTCAGAGTCTCTGCGTCTCAGAGTCTCTGCGTCTCTGCGTCTCAGAGTCTCTGCGTCTCAGAGTCTCTGCGTCTCAGAGTCTCTGCGTCTCAGATTCTCTGCGTCTCTGCGTCTCAGAGTCTCTGCGTCTCTGCGTCTGAGAGTCTCTGCGTCTCAGAGTCTCTGCGTCTCTGCGTCTCAGAGTCTCTGCGTCTCAGAGTCTCTGCGTCTCAGAGTCTCTGCGTCTCAGAGTCGCTGCGTCTCTGCGTCTCAGAGTCTCTGCGTCTCAGAGTCTCTGCGTCTCAGAGTCTCAGCGTCTCTGCGTCTCAGAGTCTCTGCGTCTCAGAGTCTCTGCGTCTCAGAGTCTCTGCGTCTCAGAGTCTCTGCGTCTCTGCGTCTCTGCGTCTCAGAGTCTCTGCGTCTCAGAGTCTCTGCGTCTCTGCGTCTCAGAGTCTCTGCGTCTCTGCGTCTCAGAGTCTCAGCGTCTCTGCGTCTCAGAGTCTCTGCGTCTCAGAGTCTCTGCGTCTCAGAGTCTCTGCGTCTCTGCGTCTCAGAGTCTCTGCGTCTCAGAGTCTCTGCGTCTCAGAGTCTCTGCGTCTCAGAGTCTCTGCGTCTCTGCGTCTCAGAGTCTCTGCGTCTCAGAGTCTCTGCGTCTCAGAGTCTCAGCGTCTCTGCGTCTCAGAGTCTCTGCGTCTCAGAGTCTCTGCGTCTCAGAGTCTCTGCGTCTCTGCGTCTCAGAGTCTCTGCGTCTCAGAGTCTCTGCGTCTCAGAGTCTCAGAGTCTCTGCGTCTCAGAGTCTCTGCGTCTCTGCGTCTCTGCGTCTCAGAGTCTCTGCGTCTCAGAGTCTCTGCGTCTCAGAGTCTCTGCGTCTCAGAGTCTCTGCGTCTCTGCGTCTCTGCGTCTCAGAGTCTCTGCGTCTCAGAGTCTCTGCGTCTCAGAGTCTCAGCGTCTCTGCGTCTCAGAGTCTCTGCGTCTCAGAGTCTCTGCGTCTCAGAGTCTCAGCGTCTCTGCGTCTCAGAGTCTCTGCGTCTCTGCGTCTCAGAGTCTCAGCGTCTCTGCGTCTCAGCGTCTCAGAGTCTCTGCGTCTCAGAGTCTCTGCGTCTCAGAGTCTCTGCGTCTCTGCGTCTCTGCGTCTCAGAGTCTCTGCGTCTCAGAGTCTCTGCGTCTCAGAGTCTCAGCGTCTCTGCGTCTCAGAGTCTCTGCGTCTCAGAGTCTCTGCGTCTCAGAGTCTCAGCGTCTCTGCGTCTCAGAGTCTCTGCGTCTCTGCGTCTCAGAGTCTCAGCGTCTCTGCGTCTCAGAGTCTCTGCGTCTCTGCGTCTCAGAGTCTCAGCGTCTCTGCGTCTCAGCGTCTCAGAGTCTCTGCGTCTCAGAGTCTCTGCGTCTCAGAGTCTCTGCGTCTCTGCGTCTCTGCGTCTCAGAGTCTCTGCGTCTCAGAGTCTCTGCGTCTCAGAGTCTCAGCGTCTCTGCGTCTCAGAGTCTCTGCGTCTCAGAGTCTCTGCGTCTCAGAGTCTCAGCGTCTCTGCGTCTCAGAGTCTCTGCGTCTCTGCGTCTCAGAGTCTCCAGGAGAGTCTCTGCTCTCAGCGTCTCAGCGTTCCGAGTCTCTGCGTCTCAGAGTCTCTGCGTCTCTGCGTCTCTGCGTCTCTGCGTCTCAGATTCTCTGCGTCTCAGAGTCTCTGCGTCTCAGAGTCTCAGCGTCTCTGCGTCTCTGCGTCTCAGAGTCTCTGCGTCTCAGAGTCTCTGCGTCTCAGAGTCTCTGCGTCTCAGAGTCTCTGCGTCTCAGAGTCTCTGCGTCTCTGCGTCTCTGCGTCTCTGCGTCTCTGCGTCTCTGCGTCTCAGAGTCTCTGCGTCTCAGAGTCTCTGCGTCTCAGAGTCTCTGCGTCTCAGAGTCTCTGCGTCTCTGCGTCTCTGCGTCTCTGCGTCTCTGCGTCTCTGCGTCTCAGAGTCTCTGCGTCTCAGAGTCTCTGCGTCTCAGAGTCTCTGCGTCTCAGAGTCTCTGCGTCTCTGCGTCTCTGCGTCTCAGAGTCTCTGCGTCTCAGAGTCTCTGCGTCTCAGAGTCTCTGCGTCTCTGCGTCTCTGCGTCTCTGCGTCTCAGAGTCTCTGCGTCTCAGAGTCTCTGCGTCTCTGCGTCTCAGAGTCTCTGCGTCTCAGAGTCTCTGCGTCTCAGAGTCTCTGCGTCTCAGAGTCTCAGAGTCTCAGCGTCTCTGCGTCTCAGAGTCTCTGCGTCTCTGCGTCTCAGAGTCTCAGCGTCTCTGCGTCTCAGAGTCTCTGCGTCTCAGAGTCTCTGCGTCTCAGAGTCTCTGCGTCTCAGAGTCTCTGCGTCTCTGCGTCTCAGAGTCTCTGCGTCTCTGCGTCTCTGCGTCTCAGCGTCTCTGCGTCTCTGCGTCTCAGCGTCTCTGCGTCTCAGAGTCTCTGCGTCTCAGAGTCTCTGCGTCTCTGCGTCTCAGAGTCTCTGCGTCTCAGAATCTCTGCGTCACTTTGTCTCAGAGTCTCTGCGTCACAGAGTCTCTGCGTCTCAGAGTCTCTGCGTCTCTGCGTCTCAGAGTCTCTGCGTCTCTGCGTCTCAGAGTCTCAGAGTCTCAGAGTCTCTGCGTCTCTGCGTCTCAGCGTCTCTGCGTCTCAGCGTCTCTGCGTCTCAGCGTCTCTGCGTCTCATAGTCTCTGCGTCTCTGCGTCTCTGCGTCTCATAGTCTCTGCGTCTCAGAGTCTCTGCGTCTCTGCGTCTCAGAGTCTCTGCGTCTCTGCGTCTCAGAGTCTCAGAGTTTCTGCGTCTCTGCGTCTCAGAGTCTCTGCGTCTCTGCGTCTCAGAGTCTCTGCGTCTCTGCGTCTCTGCGTCTCAGAGTCTCTGCGTCTCTGCGTCTCTGCGTCTCAGCGTCTCTGCGTCTCATAGTCTCTGCGTCTCTGCGTCTCTGCGTCTCATAGTCTCTGCGTCTCAGCGTCTCAGAGTCTCAGAGTCTCTGCGTCTCAGAGTCTCTGCGTCTCTGCGTCTCTGCGTCTCAGAGTCTCTGCGTCTCAGAGTCTCTGCGTCTCAGAGTCTCTGTGTCTCAGAGTCTCTGCGTCTCTGCGTCTTAGAGTTTCTGTGTCTCATAGTCTCTGCGTCTCTGCGTCTCATAGTCTCTGCGTCTCTGCGTCTCAGAGTCTCTGCGTCTCTGCGTCTGAGAGTCTTTGTGTCTCATAGTCTCTGCGTCTCAGAGTCTCAGAGTCTCAGAGTCTCTGCGTCTCAGAGTCTCAGAGTCTCTGCGTCTCAGAGTCTCTGCGTCTCAGAGTCTCTGCGTCTCTGCGTCTGAGAGTCTCAGAGTCTCTGCGTCTCAGAGTCTCTGCGTCTCAGAGTCTCTGCGTCTCAGAGTCTCTGCGTCTCTGCGTCTCAGAGTCTCTGCGTCTCAGCGTCTCAGAGTCTCTGCGTCTCAGAGTCTCTGCGTCTCAGAGTCTCTGCGTCTCTGCGTCTCAGAGTCTCTGCGTCTCTGCGTCTCAGAGTCTCTGCGTCTCAGAGTCTCAGAGTCTCAGAGTCTCTGCGTCTCAGAGTCTCTGCGTCTCAGAGTCTCTGCGTCTCTGCGTCTCAGAGTCTCAGAGTCTCTGCGTCTCAGAGTCTCTGCGTCTCAGAGTCTCTGCGTCTCAGAGTCTCAGAGTCTCTGCGTCTCAGAGTCTCTGCGTCTCAGAGTCTCTGCGTCTCTGCGTCTCAGAGTCTCAGAGTCTCTGCGTCTCAGAGTCTCTGCGTCTCAGAGTCTCTGCGTCTCAGAGTCTCTGCGTCTCTGCGTCTCAGAGTCTCAGTGTCTCTGCGTCTCAGAGTCTCTGCGTCTCAGAGTCTCTGCGTCTCTGCGTCTCAGAGTCTCTGCGTCTCAGCGTCTCTGCGTCTCTGTGTCTCAGAGTCTCTGCGTCTCTGCGTCTCAGAGTCTCTGCGTCTCAGAGTCTCAGAGTCTCTGCGTCTCAGAGTCTCTGCGTCTCAGAGTCTCTGCGTCTCTGCGTCTCAGAGTCTCAGAGTCTCTGCGTCTCAGAGTCTCTGCGTCTCAGAGTCTCTGCGTCTCAGAGTCTCTGCGTCTCTGCGTCTCAGAGTCTCAGTGTCTCTGCGTCTCAGAGTCTCTGCGTCTCAGAGTCTCTGCGTCTCTGCGTCTCAGAGTCTCTGCGTCTCAGCGTCTCTGCGTCTCTGTGTCTCAGAGTCTCTGCGTATCTGCGTCTCAGAGTCTCTGCGTCTCAGAGTCTCAGAGTCTCTGTGTCTCTGCGTCTCTGCGTCTCAGAGTCTCTGCGTCTCAGAGTCTCTGCGTCTCAGAGTCTCTGCGTCTCAGCGTCTCTGCGTCTCTGCGTCTCTGCGTCTCAGAGTCTCTGCGTCTCAGAGTCTCTGCGTCTCAGAGTCTCTGCGTCTCAGAGTCTCTGCGTCACAGCGTCTCTGCGTCTCAGAGTCTCTGCGTCTCAGAGTCTCTGCGTCTCTGCGTCTCAGAGTCTCTGTGTCACAGCGTCTCTGCGTCTCAGAGTCTCTGCGTCTCTGCGTCTCAGAGTCTCTGTGTCACAGCGTCTCTGCGTCTCAGAGTCTCTGCGTCTCCGAGTCTCTGCGTCTCTGCGTCTCTGCGTCTCTGCGTCTCAGAGTCTCTGCGTCTCTGCGTCTCTGCGTCTCTGCGTCTCTGCGTCTCAGAGTCTCTGCGTCTCTGCGTCTCTGCGTCTCAGAGTCTCTGCGTCTCTGCGTCTCAGAGTCTCTGCGTCTCAGAGTCTCTGCGTCTCAGAGTCTCTGCGTCTCAGAGTCTCTGCGTCTCTGCGTCTCAGAGTCTCTGCGTCTCAGAGTCTCTGCGTCTCCGAGTCTCTGCGTCTCTGCGTCTCTGCGTCTCTGCGTCTCTGCGTCTCAGAGTCTCTGCGTCTCTGCGTCTCTGCGTCTCAGAGTCTCTGCGTCTCTGCGTCTCAGAGTCTCTGCGTCTCAGAGTCTCTGCGTCTCAGAGTCTCTGCGTCTCAGAGTCTCAGAGTCTCTGCGTCTCAGAGTCTCTGCGTCTCAGAGTCTCTGCGTCTCAGAGTCTCTGCGTCTCAGAGTCTCTGCGTCTCAGAGTCTCTGCGTCTCAGAGTCTCTGCGTCTCTGCGTCTCAGAGTCTCTGCGTCTCTGCGTCTCAGAGTCTCTGCGTCTCTGCGTCTGAGAGTCTCTGCGTCTCATAGTCTCTGCGTCTCATAGTCTCTGCGTCTCTGCGTCTCATAGTCTCTGCGTCTCAGAGTCTCTGCGTCTCAGAGTCTCTGCGTCTCAGAGTCTCTGCGTCTCAGAGTCTCTGCGTCTCAGAGTCTCTGCGTCTCAGAGTCTCTGCGTCTCAGAGTCTCTGCGTCTCAGAGTCTCTGCGTCTCAGAGTCTCTGCGTCTCTGCGTCTCTGCGTCTCTGCGTCTCAGAGTCTCTGCGTCTCAGAGTCTCTGCGTCTCAGAGTCTCTGCGTCTCAGAGTCTCTGCGTCTCAGAGTCTCTGCGTCTCAGAGTCTCTGCGTCTCAGAGTCTCAGAGTCTCTGCGTCTCTGCGTCTCAGAGTCTCAGAGTCTCTGCGTCTCTGCGTCTCAGAGTCTCTGCGTCTCAGAGTCTCTGCGTCTCTGCGTCTCAGAGTCTCTGCGTCTCAGAGTCTCTGCGTCTCAGAGTCTCAGAGTCTCTGCGTCTCTGCGTCTCAGAGTCTCAGAGTCTCTGCGTCTCTGCGTCTCAGAGTCTCTGCGTCTCAGAGTCTCTGCGTCTCAGAGTCTCTGCGTCTCAGAGTCTCTGCGTCTCAGAGTCTCTGCGTCTCAGAGTCTCTGCGTCTCAGAGTCTCTGCGTCTCAGAGTCTCTGCGTCTCAGAGTCTCTGCGTCTCTGCGTCTCAGAGTCTCTGCGTCTCAGAGTCTCTGCGTCTCAGAGTCTCTGCGTCTCAGAGTCTCTGCGTCTCAGAGTCTCTGCGTCTCAGAGTCTCTGCGTCTCAGAGTCTCTGCGTCTCAGAGTCTCTGCGTCTCAGAGTCTCTGCGTCTCTGCGTCTCTGCGTCTCTGCGTCTCAGAGTCTCTGCGTCTCAGAGTCTCTGCGTCTCAGAGTCTCTGCGTCTCAGAGTCTCTGCGTCTCAGAGTCTCTGCGTCTCAGAGTCTCAGAGTCTCTGCGTCTCTGCGTCTCAGAGTCTCAGAGTCTCTGCGTCTCTGCGTCTCAGAGTCTCTGCGTCTCAGAGTCTCTGCGTCTCTGCGTCTCAGAGTCTCTGCGTCTCAGAGTCTCTGCGTCTCAGAGTCTCAGAGTCTCTGCGTCTCTGCGTCTCAGAGTCTCAGAGTCTCTGCGTCTCTGCGTCTCAGAGTCTCTGCGTCTCAGAGTCTCTGCGTCTCAGAGTCTCTGCGTCTCAGAGTCTCTGCGTCTCAGAGTCTCTGCGTCTCAGAGTCTCTGCGTCTCAGAGTCTCTGCGTCTCAGAGTCTCTGCGTCTCTGCGTCTCAGAGTCTCTGCGTCTCAGAGTCTCTGCGTCTCAGAGTCTCTGCGTCTCAGAGTCTCTGCGTCTCAGATTCTCTGCGTCTCTGCTTCTCAGAGTCACAGAGTCTCTGCGTCTCTGCGTCTCAGAGTCTCTGCGTCTCTGCGTCTCAGAGTCTCTGCGTCTCTGCGTCTCAGAGTCTCAGAGTCTCTGCGTCTCTGCGTCTCAGAGTCTCTGCGTCTCTGCGTCTCAGAGTCTCTGCGTCTCTGCGTCTCAGAGTCTCTGCGTCTCTGCGTCTCAGAGTCTCAGAGTCTCTGCGTCTCTGCGTCTCAGAGTCTCTGCGTCTCTGCGTCTCAGAGTCTCTGCGTCTCTGCGTCTCAGAGTCTCAGAGTCTCTGCGTCTCTGCGTCTCAGAGTCTCTGCGTCTCTGCGTCTCAGAGTCTCTGCGTCTCTGCGTCTCAGAGTCTCAGAGTCTCTGCGTCTCTGCGTCTCAGAGTCTCTGCGTCTCTGCGTCTCAGAGTCTCTGCGTCTCTGCGTCTCAGAGTCTCTGCGTCTCTGCGTCTCAGAGTCTCAGAGTCTCTGCGTCTCTGCGTCTCAGAGTCTCTGCGTCTCTGCGTCTCAGAGTCTCTGCGTCTCTGCGTCTCAGAGTCTCAGAGTCTCTGCGTCTCTGCGTCTCAGAGTCTCTGCGTCTCTGCGTCTCAGAGTCTCTGCGTCTCTGCGTCTCAGCGTCTCTGCGTCTCTGCGTCTCAGAGTCTCTGCGTCTCTGCGTCTCTGCGTCTCAGCGTCTCTGCGTCTCATAGTCTCTGCGTCTCTGCGTCTCTGCGTCTCTGCGTCTCATAGTCTCTGCGTCTCAGCGTCTCAGAGTCTCAGAGTCTCTGCGTCTCTGCGTCTCTGCGTCTCAGAGTCTCTGCGTCTCAGAGTCTCTGCGTCTCAGAGTCTCTGTGTCTCAGAGTCTCTGCGTCTCTGCGTCTTAGAGTTTCTGTGTCTCATAGTCTCTGCGTCTCTGCGTCTCATAGTCTCTGCGTCTCTGCGTCTCAGAGTCTCTGCGTCTCTGCGTCTGAGAGTCTTTGTGTCTCATAGTCTCTGCGTCTCAGAGTCTCAGAGTCTCAGAGTCTCTGCGTCTCAGAGTCTCAGAGTCTCTGCGTCTCAGAGTCTCTGCGTCTCAGAGTCTCTGCGTCTCTGCGTCTCAGAGTCTCAGAGTCTCTGCGTCTCAGAGTCTCTGCGTCTCAGAGTCTCTGCGTCTCTGCGTCTCTGCGTCTCAGAGTCTCTGCGTCCCAGCGTCTCTGCGTCTCTGCGTCTGAGAGTCTTTGTGTCTCATAGTCTCTGCGTCTCAGAGTCTCTGCGTCTCAGAGTCTCTGCGTCTCAGAGTCTCAGAGTCTCTGCGTCTCAGAGTCTCTGCGTCTCAGAGTCTCTGCGTCTCTGCGTCTCAGAGTCTCAGAGTCTCTGCGTCTCAGAGTCTCTGCGTCTCAGAGTCTCTGCGTCTCAGAGTCTCTGCGTCTCAGAGTCTCAGAGTCTCTGCGTCTCAGAGTCTCTGCGTCTCAGAGTCTCTGCGTCTCAGAGTCTCTGCGTCTCAGAGTCTCTGCGTCTCAGAGTCTCTGCGTCTCAGAGTCTCTGCGTCTCAGAGTCTCAGAGTCTCTGCGTCTCAGAGTCTCTGCGTCTCAGAGTCTCTGCGTCTCAGAGTCTCTGCGTCTCTGCGTCTCAGAGTCTCAGAGTCTCTGCGTCTCAGAGTCTCTGCGTCTCAGAGTCTCTGCGTCTCAGAGTCTCTGCGTCTCAGAGTCTCTGCGTCTCAGAGTCTCTGCGTCTCTGCGTCTCAGAGTCTCAGAGTCTCTGCGTCTCAGAGTCTCTGCGTCTCAGAGTCTCTGCGTCTCAGAGTCTCTGCGTCTCAGAGTCTCTGCGTCTCAGCGTCTCTGCGTCTCTGTGTCTCAGAGTCTCTGCGTCTCTGCGTCTCAGAGTCTCTGCGTCTCAGAGTCTCTGCGTCTCAGCGTCTCTGCGTCTCTGTGTCTCAGAGTCTCTGCGTCTCTGCGTCTCAGAGTCTCTGCGTCTCAGAGTCTCTGCGTCTCTGCGTCTCTGCGTCTCAGAGTCTCTGCGTCTCAGCGTCTCTGCGTCTCTGTGTCTCAGAGTCTCTGCGTCTCTGCGTCTCTGCGTCTCTGCGTCTCTGCGTCTCAGAGTCTCTGCGTCTCAGAGTCTCTGCGTCTCAGAGTCTCTGCGTCTCAGAGTCTCTGCGTCTCAGCGTCTCTGCGTCTCTGCGTCTCAGAGTCTCTGCGTCTCTGCGTCTCAGAGTCTCTGCGTCTCAGAGTCTCTGCGTCTCAGAGTCTCTGCGTCACAGCGTCTCTGCGTCTCAGAGTCTCTGCGTCTCAGAGTCTCTGCGTCTCTGCGTCTCAGAGTCTCTGTGTCACAGCGTCTCTGCGTCTCAGAGTCTCTGCGTCTCCGAGTCTCTGCGTCTCTGCGTCTCTGCGTCTCTGCGTCTCAGAGTCTCTGCGTCTCTGCGTCTCTGCGTCTCTGCGTCTCAGAGTCTCTGCGTCTCAGAGTCTCTGCGTCTCAGAGTCTCTGCGTCTCAGAGTCTCTGCGTCTCAGAGTCTCTGCGTCTCTGCGTCTCAGAGTCTCTGCGTCTCAGAGTCTCTGCGTCTCAGAGTCTCTGCGTCTCAGAGTCTCTGCGTCTCAGAGTCTCTGCGTCTCAGAGTCTCTGCGTCTCAGAGTCTCTGCGTCTCTGCGTCTCAGAGTCTCTGCGTCTCAGAGTCTCTGCGTCTCTGCGTCTGAGAGTCTCTGCGTCTGAGAGTCTCTGCGTCTCATAGTCTCTGCGTCTCATAGTCTCTGCGTCTCATAGTCTCTGCGTCTCTGCGTCTCAGAGTCTCTGCGTCTCAGAGTCTCTGCGTCTCAGAGTCTCTGCGTCTCAGAGTCTCTGCGTCTCAGAGTCTCTGCGTCTCAGAGTCTCTGCGTCTCAGAGTCTCTGCGTCTCAGAGTCTCTGCGTCTCTGCGTCTCTGCGTCTCAGAGTCTCTGCGTCTCAGAGTCTCTGCGTCTCAGAGTCTCTGCGTCTCAGAGTCTCTGCGTCTCAGAGTCTCAGAGTCTCAGAGTCTCTGCGTCTCTGCGTCTCAGAGTCTCAGAGTCTCTGCGTCTCTGCGTCTCAGAGTCTCTGCGTCTCAGAGTCTCTGCGTCTCAGAGTCTCTGCGTCTCAGAGTCTCTGCGTCTCAGAGTCTCTGCGTCTCTGCGTCTCAGAGTCTCTGCGTCTCAGAGTCTCTGCGTCTCAGAGTCTCTGCGTCTCAGATTCTCTGCGTCTCTGCTTCTCAGAGTCACAGAGTCTCTGCGTCTCAGAGTCTCTGCGTCTCAGAGTCTCTGCGTCTCAGAGTCTCTGCGTCTCAGAGTCTCTGCGTCTCAGAGTCTCTGCGTCTCAGAGTCTCTGCGTCTCAGAGTCTCTGCGTCTCAGAGTCTCTGCGTCTCAGAGTCTCTGCGTCTCTGCACCTCAGAGTCTCTGCGTCTCTGCGTCTCAGATTCTCTGCGTCTCTGCGTCTCAGAGTCTCTGCGCCTTAGAGTCTCGGCGCCTCAGCGTCTCAGCGTCTCTGCGTCTCAGAGTCTCTGCGTCTCAGAGTCTCTGCGTCTCAGAGTCTCTGCGTCTCAGAGTCTCTGCGTCTCAGAGTCTCTGCGTCTCAGAGTCTCTGCGTCTCAGAGTCTCTGCGTCTCAGAGTCTCTGCGTCTCAGAGTCTCTGCGTCTCAGAGTCTCTGCGTCTCTGCGTCTCAGAGTCTCTGCGTCTCTGCGTCTCAGAGTCTCTGCACCTCAGAGTCTCTGCGTCTCTGCGTCTCAGATTCTCTGCGTCTCTGCGTCTCAGAGTCTCTGCGTCTCAGAGTCTCTGCGTCTCAGAGTCTCTGCGTCTCAGAGTCTCTGCGTCTCTGCGTCTCAGAGTCTCTGCGTCTCAGAGTCTCTGCGTCTCAGAGTCTCAGCGTCTCTGCGTCTCAGAGTCTCTGCGTCTCAGAGTCTCTGCGTCTCAGAGTCTCAGCGTCTCTGCGTCTCAGAGTCTCTGCGTCTCAGAGTCTCTGCGTCTCTGCGTCTCAGAGTCTCTGCGTCTCAGAGTCTCTGCGTCTCAGAGTCTCAGCGTCTCTGCGTCTCAGAGTCTCTGCGTCTCAGAGTCTCTGCGTCTCAGAGTCTCAGCGTCTCTGCGTCTCAGAGTCTCTGCGTCTCTGCGTCTCAGAGTCTCAGCGTCTCTGCGTCTCAGCGTCTCTGCGTCTCAGAGTCTCTGCGTCTCAGAGTCTCTGCGTCTCTGCGTCTCAGAGTCTCTGCGTCTCAGAGTCTCTGCGTCTCAGAGTCTCTGCGTCTCTGCGTCTCAGAGTCTCTGCGTCTCAGAGTCTCTGCGTCTTAGAGTCTCAGCGTCTCTGCGTCTCAGAGTCTCTGCGTCTCTGCGTCTCAGAGTCTCAGCGTCTCTGCGTCTCAGCGTCTCTGCGTCTCAGAGTCTCTGCGTCTCAGAGTCTCTGCGTCTCAGAGTCTCTGCGTCTCAGAGTCTCTGCGTCTCAGAGTCTCTGCGTCTCAGAGTCTCTGCGTCTCTGCGTCTCTGCGTCTCAGATTCTCTGCGTCTCAGAGTCTCTGCGTCTCAGAGTCTCTGCGTCTCAGAGTCTCAGCGTCTCTGCGTCTCAGAGTCTCTGCGTCTCAGAGTCTCTGCGTCTCAGAGTCTCTGCGTCTCAGAGTCTCTGCGTCTCTGCGTCTCTGCGTCTCAGAGTCTCTGCGTCTCAGAGTCTCTGCGTCTCTGCGTCTCAGAGTCTCTGCGTCTCAGAGTCTCTGCGTCTCAGAGTCTCTGCGTCTCAGAGTCTCAGAGTCTCAGCGTCTCTGCGTCTCAGAGTCTCTGCGTCTCTGCGTCTCAGAGTCTCAGCGTCTCTGCGTCTCAGAGTCTCTGCGTCTCAGAGTCTCTGCGTCTCTGCGTCTCAGAGTCTCTGCGTCTCAGAGTCTCTGCGTCTCAGAGTCTCTGCGTCTCTGCGTCTCAGAGTCTCTGCGTCTCAGAGTCTCTGCGTCTCAGAGTCTCAGCGTCTCTGCGTCTCAGAGTCTCTGCGTCTCAGAGTCTCTGCGTCTCAGAGTCTCAGCGTCTCTGCGTCTCAGAGTCTCTGCGTCTCTGCGTCTCAGAGTCTCAGCGTCTCTGCGTCTCAGCGTCTCTGCGTCTCAGAGTCTCTGCGTCTCAGAGTCTCTGCGTCTCTGCGTCTCAGAGTCTCTGCGTCTCAGAGTCTCTGCGTCTCAGAGTCTCTGCGTCTCTGCGTCTCAGAGTCTCTGCGTCTCAGAGTCTCTGCGTCTTAGAGTCTCAGCGTCTCTGCGTCTCAGAGTCTCTGCGTCTCTGCGTCTCAGAGTCTCAGCGTCTCTGCGTCTCAGCGTCTCTGCGTCTCAGAGTCTCTGCGTCTCAGAGTCTCTGCGTCTCAGAGTCTCTGCGTCTCAGAGTCTCTGCGTCTCAGAGTCTCTGCGTCTCAGAGTCTCTGCGTCTCTGCGTCTCTGCGTCTCAGATTCTCTGCGTCTCAGAGTCTCTGCGTCTCAGAGTCTCTGCGTCTCAGAGTCTCAGCGTCTCTGCGTCTCAGAGTCTCTGCGTCTCAGAGTCTCTGCGTCTCAGAGTCTCTGCGTCTCAGAGTCTCTGCGTCTCTGCGTCTCTGCGTCTCAGAGTCTCTGCGTCTCAGAGTCTCTGCGTCTCTGCGTCTCAGAGTCTCTGCGTCTCAGAGTCTCTGCGTCTCAGAGTCTCTGCGTCTCAGAGTCTCAGAGTCTCAGCGTCTCTGCGTCTCAGAGTCTCTGCGTCTCTGCGTCTCAGAGTCTCAGCGTCTCTGCGTCTCAGAGTCTCTGCGTCTCAGAGTCTCTGCGTCTCTGCGTCTCAGAGTCTCAGCGTCTCAGAGTATCTGCGTCTCAGAGTCTCAGACTCTCTGCGTCTCAGAGTCTCTGCGTCTCAGAGTCTCTGCGTCTCAGAGTCACTGCGTCTCAGAGTCTCTGCGTCTCAGAGTCTCTGCGTCTCAAAGTCTCTGCGTCTCAAAGTCTCTGCGTCTCAGGGTCTCTGCGTCTCAGAGTCTCTGCGTCTCAGAGTCTCTGCGTCTCAGAGTCTCTGCGTCTCAGAGTCTCTGCGTCTCAGAGTCTCTGCGTCTCAGAGTCTCTGCGTCTCAGAGTCTCTGCGTCTCAGAGTCTCTGCGTCTCAGAGTCTCTGCGTCTCAGAGTCTCTGCGTCTCAGAGTCTCTGCGTCTCAGAGTCTCTGCGTCTCAGAGTCTCTGCGTCTCAGAGTCTCTGCGTCTCAGAGTCTCTGCGTCTCAGAGTCTCTGCGTCTCAGAGTCTCTGCGTCTCAGAGTCTCTGCGTCTCAGAGTCTCTGCGTCTCAGAGTCTCTGCGTCTCAGAGTCTCTGCGTCTCAGAGTCTCTGCGTCTCAGAGTCTCTGCGTCTCAGAGTCTCTGCGTCTCAGAGTCTCTGCGTCTCAGAGTCTCTGCGTCTCAGAGTCTCTGCGTCTCAGAGTCTCTGCGTCTCAGAGTCTCTGCGTCTCAGAGTCTCTGCGTCTCTGCGTCTCTGCGTCTCTGCGTCTCTGCGTCTCAGAGTCTCTGCGTGTCTGCGTCTGAGAGTCTCAGCGTCTCTGCGTCTCTGCGTCTCAGAGTCTCTGCGTCTCTGCGTGTCTGCGTCTCAGAGTCTCTGCGTCTCAGATTCTCTGCGTCTCTGCGTCTCAGAGTCTCTGCGTCTCTGCGTCTCAGAGTCTCTGCGTCTCAGAGTCTCTGCGCCTCAGAGTCTCAGAGTCTCAGCGTCTCAGCGTCTCAGAGTCTCTGCATCTCAGAGTCTCTGCATCTCAGAGTCTCTGCGTCTCTGCGTCACATAGTCTCAGCGTCTCTGCGTCTCATAGTCTCTGCGTCTCAGAGTCTCTGCGTCTCTGCGTCTCAGAGTCTCTGCGTCTAAGAGTCTCTGCGTCTCAGAGTCTCAGAGTCTCTGCGTCTCTGCGTCTCAGAGTCTCTGCGTCTCTGCGTCTGAGAGTCTCTGTGCCTCATAGTCTCTGCGTCTCTGCGTCTCAGAGTCTCTGCGTCTGAGAGTCTCGGTGTCTCATAGTCTCTGCGTCTCTGCGTCTCAGAGTCTCTGCGTCTCTGCGTCTCAGAGTCTCTGCGTCTAAGAGTCTCTGCGTCTAAGAGTCTCTGCGTCTCAGAGTCTCAGAGTCTCTGCGTCTCAGAGTCTCATAGTCTCTGTGTCTCTGCGTCTCTGCGTCTCAGAGTCTCTGCGTCTCTGAGTCTCTGAGTCTCTGAGTCTCTGCGTCTCTGCGTCTCAGAGTCTCTGCGCCTCAGAGTCTCTGCATCTCAGAGTCTCTGCGTCTCAGAGTCTCTGCGTCTCTGCGTCTCTGCGTCTCAGAGTCTCTGCGTCTCTGCGTCTCAGAGTCTCTGCGTCTCAGAGTCTCTGCGTCTCAGAGTCTCTGCGTCTCAGAGTCTCTGCGTCTCAGAGTCTCTGCGTGTCTGCGTCTCAGAGTCTCTGCGTCTCTGCGTCTCAGAGTCTCTGCGTCTCTGCGTCACATAGTCTCTGCGTCTCAGAGTCTCTGCGTCTCAGAGTCTCTGCGTCTCAGAGTCTCTGCGTCTCAGAGTCTCTGCGTCTCTGCGTGTCTGCGTCTCTGCGTGTCTGCGTCTCAGAGTCTCTGCGTCTCAGAGTCTCTGCGTCTCAGAGTCTCTGCGTCTCTGCGTGTCTGCGTCTCTGCGTGTCTGCGTCTCAGAGTCTCTGCGTCTCAGAGTCTCTGCGTCTCTGCGTGTCTGCGTCTCTGCGTGTCTGCGTCTCAGAGTCTCTGCGTCTCAGAGTCTCTGCGTCTCAGAGTCTCTGCGTCTCTGCGTCTCTGCGTCTCTGCGTCTCATAGTCTCTGCGTCTCTGCGTCTCAGAGTCTCTGCGTCTCTGCGTCTCTGCGTCTCAGAGTCTCTGCGTCTCTGCGTGTCTGCGTCTCAGAGTCTCTGCGTCTCAGAGTCTCAGAGTCTCTGCGTCTCTGCGTGTCTGCGTCTCAGAGTCTCTGCGCCTCAGAGTCTCTGCGTCTCAGAGTCTCTGCGTCTCAGAGTCTCAGAGTCTCAGAGTCTCAGAGTCTCTGCGTCTCTGCGTCTCTGTGTCTCAGAGTCTCTGCGTCTCTGCGTCTCAGTGTCTCTGAGTCTCTGCGTCTCTGCGTCTTAGAGTCTCTGCGTCTCTGCGTCTGAGAGTCTCTGTGTCTCATAGTCTCTGCGTCTCTGCGTCTCTGCGTCTCTGCGTCTCATAGTCTCTGCGTCTCAGAGTCTCTGCGTCTCAGAGTCTCTGCGTGTCTGCGTCTCAGAGTCTCTGCGTCTCTGTGTCTCAGAGTCTCTGCGTCTCTGCGTCACATAGTCTCTGCGTCTCAGAGTCTCTGCGTCTCAGAGTCTCTGCGTCTCAGAGTCTCTGCGTCTCAGAGTCTCTGCGTCTCTGCGTGTCTGCGTCTCTGCGTGTCTGCGTCTCTGCGTGTCTGCGTCTCAGAGTCTCTGCGTCTCAGAGTCTCTGCGTCTCAGAGTCTCTGCGTCTCAGAGTCTCTGCGTCTCTGCGTGTCTGCGTCTCTGCGTGTCTGCGTCTCTGCGTGTCTGCGTCTCAGAGTCTCTGCGTCTCAGAGTCTCTGCGTCTCAGAGTCTCTGCGTCTCAGAGTCTCTGCGTCTCTGCGTCTCTGCGTCTCTGCGTCTCATAGTCTCTGCGTCTCTGCGTCTCAGAGTCTCTGCGTCTCTGCGTCTCTGCGTCTCAGAGTCTCTGCGTCTCTGCGTGTCTGCGTCTCAGAGTCTCTGCGTCTCAGAGTCTCAGAGTCTCTGCGTCTCTGCGTGTCTGCGTCTCAGAGTCTCTGCGCCTCAGAGTCTCTGCGCCTCAGAGTCTCAGAGTCTCAGAGTCTCAGAGTCTCTGCGTCTCAGAGTCTCTGCGTCTCAGAGTCTCTGCGTCTCAGAGTCTCTGCGTCTCAGAGTCTCTGCGTCTCAGAGTCTCTGCGTCTCAGAGTCTCTGCGTCTCAGAGTCTCTGCGTCTCAGAGTCTCTGCGTCTCAGAGTCTCTGCGTCTCAGAGTCTCTGCGTCTCAGAGTCTCTGCGTCTCAGAGTCTCTGCGTCTCAGAGTCTCTGCGTCTCAGAGTCTCAGAGTCTCTGCGTCTCTGCGTCTCTGTGTCTCAGAGTCTCTGCGTCTCTGCGTCTCAGTGTCTCTGAGTCTCTGCGTCTCTGCGTCTTAGAGTCTCTGCGTCTCTGCGTCTGAGAGTCTCTGTGTCTCATAGTCTCTGCGTCTCTGCGTCTCATAGTCTCTGCGTCTCTGCGTCTCAGAGTCTCTGCGTCTCTGCGTCTCTGTGTCTCAGAGTCTCTGCGTCTCTGCGTCTCAGTGTCTCTGAGTCTCTGCGTCTCTGCGTCTTAGAGTCTCTGCGTCTCTGCGTCTGAGAGTCTCTGTGTCTCATAGTCTCTGCGTCTCTGCGTCTCATAGTCTCGGCGTCTCTGCGTCTCAGAGTCTCTGCGTCTCAGAGTCTCTGCGTCTCAGAGTCTCTGCGTCTCAGAGTCTCTGCGTCTCAGAGTCTCAGAGTCTCTGCGTCTCTGTGTCTCAGAGTCTCTGCGTCTCAGAGTCTCTGCGTCTCAGAGTCTCAGAGTCTCTGCGTCTCTGTGTCTCAGAGTCTCTGCGTCTCTGCGTCTCTGCGTCTCAGAGTCTCTGCGTCTCAGAGTCTCAGAGTCTCTGCGTCTCTGCGTCTCATAGTCTCTGCGTCTCTGCGTCTCAGAGTCTCTGCGTCTCAGAGTCTCTGCGTCTCTGCGTCTCAGAGTCTCTGCGTCTCAGAGTCTCTGCGTCTCAGAGTCTCTGCGTCTCTGCGTCTCAGAGTCTCAGAGTCTCTGCGTCTCTGTGTCTCAGAGTCTCTGCGTCTCAGAGTCTCTGCGTCTCAGAGTCTCAGAGTCTCTGCGTCTCTGTGTCTCAGAGTCTCTGCGTCTCTGCGTCTCTGCGTCTCAGAGTCTCTGCGTCTCAGAGTCTCAGAGTCTCTGCGTCTCTGCGTCTCATAGTCTCTGCGTCTCTGCGTCTCAGAGTCTCTGCGTCTCAGAGTCTCTGCGTCTCTGCGTCTCAGAGTCTCTGCGTCTCAGAGTCTCTGCGTCTCAGAGTCTCTGCGTCTCTGTGTCTCAGAGTCTCTGCGTCTCTGTGTCTCAGAGTCTCTGCGTCTCAGAGTCTCAGAGTCTCTGCGTCTCTGCGTCTCTGCGTCTCAGAGTCTCTGCGTCTCAGAGTCTCTGCGTCTCAGAGTCTCTGCGTCTCAGAGTCTCTGCGTCTCAGAGTCCCTGCGTCTCAGAGTCTCTGCGTTTCAGAGTCTCTCCGTCTCTGCGTCTCTGCGTCTCAGAGTCTCTGCGTGTCTGCGTCTCAGAGTCTCAGAGTCTCAGCGTCTCTGCGTGTCTGCGTCTCAGAGTCTCTGCGTCTCAGATTCTCTGCGTCACTGCGTCTCAGAGTCTCTGCGTCTGTGCGTCTCAGAGTCTCTGCGTCTCAGAGTCTCTGCGCCTCAGAGTCTCTGCGCCTCAGAGTCTCAGCGTCTCAGAGTCTCTGCATCTCAGAGTCTCTGCGTCTCAGAGTCTCTGCGTCACAGAATCTCTGCGTCTCTGCGTCACATAGTCTCTGCGTCTCAGAGTCTCTGCGTCTCAGAGTCTCTGCCTCTCTGCGTCTCAGAGTCTCTGCGTCTCAGAGTCTCTGTGCCTCAGAGTCTCTGCATCTCAGAGTCTCTGCGTCTCAGAGTCTCTGCGTCACAGAGTCTCTGCGTCTCTGCGTCACATAGTCTCTGTGTCTCATAGTCTCTGCGTCTCAGAGTCTCTGCGTCTCAGAGTCTCTGCGTCTAAGAGTCTCTGCGTCTAAGAGTCTCTGCGTCTCAGAGTCTCTGCGTCTCAGAGTCTCAGAGTCTCAGAGTCTCAGAGTCTCTGCGTCTCTGCGTCTCAGAGTCTCTGCGCCTCAGAGTCTCTGCGCCTCAGAGTCTCAGAGTCTCTGTGTCTCTGCGTCTCTGCGTCTCAGAGTCTCTGCGTCTCAGAGTCTCTGCGTCTCTGCGTCTCAGAGTCTCTGCGTCTCTGCGTCTCAGAGTCTCTGCGTCTCAGAGTCTCTGTGTCTCTGCGTCTCTGCGTCTCAGAGTCTCTGCGCCTCAGAGTCTCTGCGCCTCAGAGTCTCAGAGTCTCTGCGTCTCAGAGTCTCTGCGTCTCAGAGTCTCTGCGTCTCAGAGTCTCTGCGTCTCAGAGTCTCTGCGTCTCTGCGTCTCAGAGTCTCTGCATCTCTGCGTCTCTGCGTCTCAGCGTCTCTGCGTCTCTGCGTCTCAGCGTCTCTGCGTCTCAGAGTCTCTGCGTCTCAGAGTCTCTGCGTCTCTGCGTCTCAGAGTCTCTGCGTCTCAGAGTCTCTGCGTCTCAGAGTCTCTGCGTCACTTTGTCTCAGAGTCTCTGCGTCTCAGAGTCTCTGCGTCTCAGAGTCTCTGCGTCTCTGCGTCTCTGCGTCTCAGAGTCTCTGCGTCTCTGCGTCTCTGCGTCTCAGAGTCTCTGCGTCTCTGCGTCTCTGCGTCTCTGCGTCTCAGAGTCTCTGCGTCTCTGCGTCTCAGAGTCTCTGCGTCTCTGCGTCTCTGCGTCTCAGAGTCTCAGCGTCTCTGCGTCTCAGCGTCTCTGCGTCTCAGAGTCTCTGCGTCTCTGCGTCTCAGAGTCTCTGCGTCTCTGCGTCTCAGAGTCTCAGAGTCTCTGCGTCTCTGCGTCTCAGCGTCTCTGCGTCTCTGCGTCTCAGCGTCTCTGCGTCTCAGAGTCTCTGCGTCTCTGCGTCTCAGAGTCTCTGCGTCTCTGCGTCTCAGAGTCTCAGAGTCTCTGCGTCTCTGCGTCTCAGAGTCTCTGCGTCTCTGCGTCTCAGAGTCTCTGCGTCTCTGCGTCTCAGAGTCTCTGCGTCTCTGCGTCTCAGAGTCTCTGCGTCTCTGCGTCTCAGAGTCTCAGAGTCTCTGCGTCTCTGCGTCTCAGCGTCTCTGCGTCTCAGAGTCTCTGCGTCTCTGCGTCTCAGAGTCTCTGCGTCTCTGCGTCTCAGAGTCTCAGAGTCTCTGCGTCTCTGCGTCTCAGCGTCTCTGCGTCTCAGCGTCTCTGCGTCTCAGAGTCTCTGCGTCTCTGCGTCTCAGAGTCTCAGAGTCTCTGCGTCTCTGCGTCTCAGCGTCTCTGCGTCTCAGAGTCTCTGCGTCTCTGCGTCTCAGAGTCTCTGCGTCTCATAGTCTCTGCGTCTCTGCGTCTCTGCGTCTCATAGTCTCTGCGTCTCAGCGTCTCAGAGTCTCAGAGTCTCTGCGTCTCTGCGTCTCAGAGTCTCTGCGTCTCAGAGTCTCTGTGTCTCAGAGTCTCTGCGTCTCTGCGTCTTAGAGTTTCTGTGTCTCATAGTCTCTGCGTCTCTGCGTCTCATAGTCTCTGCGTCTCTGCGTCTCAGAGTCTCTGCGTCTCTGCGTCTGAGAGTCTTTGTGTCTCATAGTCTCTGCGTCTCAGAGTCTCAGAGTCTCAGAGTCTCTGCGTCTCAGAGTCTCAGAGTCTCTGCGTCTCAGAGTCTCTGCGTCTCAGAGTCTCTGCGTCTCAGAGTCTCAGCGTCTCTGCGTCTCAGAGTCTCTGCGTCTCAGAGTCTCTGCGTCTCAGAGTCTCTGCGTCTCTGCGTCTCAGAGTCTCTGCGTCTCAGAGTCTCTGCGTCTCTGCGTCTCTGCGTCTCAGAGTCTCTGCGTCCCAGCGTCTCTGCGTCTCTGCGTCTGAGAGTCTTTGTGTCTCATAGTCTCTGCGTCTCAGAGTCTCTGCGTCTCAGAGTCTCAGAGTCTCTGCGTCTCAGAGTCTCTGCGTCTCAGAGTCTCAGAGTCTCTGCGTCTCAGAGTCTCAGAGTCTCTGCGTCTCAGAGTCTCTGCGTCTCAGAGTCTCAGAGTCTCTGCGTCTCAGAGTCTCTGCGTCTCAGAGTCTCAGAGTCTCTGCGTCTCAGAGTCTCAGAGTCTCTGCGTCTCAGAGTCTCTGCGTCTCAGAGTCTCAGAGTCTCTGCGTCTCAGAGTCTCTGCGTCTCAGAGTCTCTGCGTCTCTGCGTCTCAGAGTCTCAGAGTCTCTGCGTCTCAGAGTCTCTGCGTCTCAGAGTCTCAGAGTCTCTGCGTCTCAGAGTCTCTGCGTCTCAGAGTCTCAGAGTCTCTGCGTCTCAGAGTCTCTGCGTCTCAGAGTCTCTGCGTCTCAGAGTCTCAGAGTCTCTGCGTCTCAGAGTCTCTGCGTCTCAGAGTCTCTGCGTCTCAGAGTCTCTGCGTCTCTGCGTCTCTGCGTCTCAGAGTCTCTGCGTCTCAGCGTCTCTGCGTCTCTGTGTCTCAGAGTCTCTGCGTCTCAGAGTCTCTGCGTCTCAGAGTCTCTGCGTCTCAGAGTCTCTGCGTCTCTGCGTCTCAGAGTCTCTGCGTCTCAGAGTCTCAGCGTCTCTGCGTCTCAGAGTCTCTGCGTCTCAGAGTCTCTGCGTCTCAGAGTCTCTGCGTCTCAGAGTCTCTGCGTCTCAGAGTCTCTGCGTCTCAGAGTCTCTGCGTCTCAGAGTCTCTGCGTCTCAGAGTCTCTGCGTCTCAGAGTCTCTGCGTCTCTGCGTCTCTGCGTCTCAGAGTCTCTGCGTCTCAGAGTCTCTGCGTCTCTGCGTCTCTGCGTCTCAGAGTCTCTGAGTCTCAGAGTCTCTGCGTCTCAGAGTCTCTGCGTCTCAGAGTCTCTGCGTCTCTGCGTCTCAGAGTCTCTGCGTCTCAGAGTCTCTGCGTCTCTGAGTCTCAGAGTCTCTGCGTCTCAGAGTCTCTGCGTCTCAGAGTCTCTGCGTCTCAGAGTCTCTGCGTCTCAGAGTCTCTGCGTCTCTGCGTCTCTGCGTCTCAGAGTCTCTGCGTCTCAGAGTCTCTGCGTCTCAGAGTCTCTGCGTCTCAGAGTCTCTGCGTCTCAGAGTCTCTGCGTCTCAGGTCTCTGCGTCTCAGAGTCTCTGCGTCTCTGCGTCTCAGAGTCTCAGAGTCTCTGCGTCTCAGAGTCTCTGCGTCTCAGAGTCTCTGCGTCTCAGAGTCTCTGCGTCTCTGCGTCTCAGAGTCTCTGCGTCTCAGAGTCTCTGCGTCTCAGAGTCTCTGCGTCTCTGAGTCTCTGCGTCTCTGCGTCTCAGAGTCTCTGCGTCTCAGAGTCTCGCTCAGCGTCTCTGCGTCTCAGAGTCTCTGCGTCTCAGAGTCTCTGCGTCTCAGAGTCTCTGCGTCTCAGAGTCTCTGCGTCTCTGAGTCTCTGCGTCTCAGAGTCTCTGCGTCTCAGAGTCTCTGCGTCTCAGAGTCTCTGCGTCTCAGAGTCTCTGCGTCTCAGAGTCTCTGCGTCTCAGAGTCTCTGCGTCCAGAGTCTCTGCGTCTCTGCGTCTCTGCGTCTCAGAGTCTCTGCGTCTCAGAGTCTCTGCGTCTCAGAGTCTCTGCGTCTCAGAGTCTCTGCGTCTCTGCGTCTCTGCGTCTCAGAGTCTCTGCGTCTCAGAGTCTCTGCGTCTCAGAGTCTCTGCGTCTCAGAGTCTCTGCGTCTCTGCGTCTCAGAGTCTCTGCGTCTCAGAGTCTCAGCGTCTCTGAGTCTCAGAGTCTCTGCGTCTCAGAGTCTCTGCGTCTCAGAGTCTCTCAGAGTCTCTGCGTCTCAGAGTCTCTGCGTCTCTGAAGTCTCTGCGTCTCAGAGTCTCTGGTCTCAGAGGTCTCTGCGTCTCAGAGTCTCTGCGTCTCAGAGTCTCTGCGTCTCTGCGTCTCAGAGTCTCTGCGTCTCTGCGTCTCAGAGTCTCTGCGTCTCAGAGTCTCTGCGTCTCAGAGTCTCTGCGTCTCAGAGTCTCTGCGTCTCGCGTCTCAGAGTCTCTGCGTCTCAGAGTCTCTGCGTCTCAGAGTCCTGCGTCTCAGAGTCTCTGCGTCTCTGCGTCTCAGAGTCTCTGCGTCTCAGAGTCTCTGCGTCTCAGAGTCTCTGCGTCTCTGCGTCTCAGTGTCTCTGCGTCTCAGAGTCTCTGCGTCTCAGCGTCTCTGCGTCTCAGAGTCTCTGCGTCTCAGCGTCTCTGCGTCTCTGCGTCTGAGAGTCTCTGTGTCTCAGAGTCTCTGCGTCTCAGAGTCTCTGCGTCTCAGAGTCTCAGAGTCTCTGCGTCTCAGAGTCTCTGCGTCTCAGAGTCTCTGCGTCTCGTTTGCGTCTCAGAGTCTCAGAGTCTCTGCGTCTCAGAGTCTCTGCGTCTCAGAGTCTCAGAGTCTCTGCGTCTCAGAGTCTCTGCGTCTCAGAGTCTCAGAGTCTCTGCGTCTCAGAAGTCTCTGCGTCTCAGAGTCTCAGCTGCGTCTCAGAGTCTCTGCGTCTCAGAGTCTCTGGTCTCTGCGTCTCAGAGTCTCAGAGTCTCTGCGTCTCAGAGTCTCTGCGTCTCAGAGTCTCTGCGTCTCAGAGTCTCTGCGTCTCTGCGTCTCTGCGTCTCAGAGTCTCTGCGTCTCAGAGTCTCTGCGTCTCTGCGTCTCTGCGGTCTCTGCGTCTCAGAGTCTCAGAGTCTCTGCGTCTCAGAGTCTCTGCGTCTCCAGAGTCTCTGCGTCTCGGTTCTGCGTCTCAGAGTCTCAGAGTCTCTGCGTCTCAGAGTCTCTGCGTCTCAGAGTCTCAGAGTCTCTGCGTCTCAGAGTCTCTGCGTCTCAGAGTCTCTGCGTCTCTGAGTCTCTGCGTCTCTGCGTCTCAGAGTCTCTGCGTCTCAGCGTCTCTGCGTCTTGTCTGCGTCTCTGCGTCTCAGAGTCTCAGAGTCTCTGCGTCTCAGAGTCTCTGCGTCTCAGAGTCTCTGCGTCTCAGAGTCTCTGCGTCTCTGCGTCTCTGCGTCTCAGAGTCTCTGCGTCTCAGCGTCTCTGCGTCTCTGCGTGTCTGCGTCTCTGCGTGTCTGCGTCTCAGAGTCTCTGCGTCTCAGAGTCTCTGCGTCTCAGAGTCTCTGCGTCGCGTCTCTGCGTGTCTGCGTCTCAGAGTCTCTGCGTCTCAGAGTCTCTGCGTCTCAGAGTCTCTGCGTCTCAGAGTCTCTGCGTCTCTGCGTCTCTGCGTCTCTGCGTCTCATAGTCTCTGCGTCTCTGCGTCTCAGAGTCTCTGCGTCTCTGCGTCACTGCGTCTCAGAGTCTCTGCGTCTCTGCGTGTCTGCGTCTCAGAGTCTCTGCGTCTCAGAGTCTCAGAGTCTCTGCGTCTCTGCGTGTCTGCGTCTCAGAGTCTCTGCGCCTCAGAGTCTCTGCGCCTCAGAGTCTCAGAGTCTCAGAGTCTCAGAGTCTCTGCGTCTCAGAGTCTCTGCGTCTCAGAGTCTCTGCGTCTCAGAGTCTCTGCGTCTCAGAGTCTCTGCGTCTCAGAGTCTCTGCGTCTCAGAGTCTCTGCGTCTCAGAGTCTCTGCGTCTCAGAGTCTCTGCGTCTCAGAGTCTCTGCGTCTCAGAGTCTCTGCGTCTCAGAGTCTCAGAGTCTCTGCGTCTCTGCGTCTCTGTGTCTCAGAGTCTCTGCGTCTCTGCGTCTCAGTGTCTCTGAGTCTCTGCGTCTCTGCGTCTTAGAGTCTCTGCGTCTCTGCGTCTGAGAGTCTCTGTGTCTCATAGTCTCTGCGTCTCTGCGTCTCATAGTCTCTGCGTCTCTGCGTCTCAGAGTCTCTGCGTCTCTGCGTCTCTGTGTCTCAGAGTCTCTGCGTCTCTGCGTCTCAGTGTCTCTGAGTCTCTGCGTCTCTGCGTCTTAGAGTCTCTGCGTCTCTGCGTCTGAGAGTCTCTGTGTCTCATAGTCTCTGCGTCTCTGCGTCTCATAGTCTCGGCGTCTCTGCGTCTCAGAGTCTCTGCGTCTCAGAGTCTCTGCGTCTCAGAGTCTCTGCGTCTCAGAGTCTCTGCGTCTCAGAGTCTCAGAGTCTCTGCGTCTCTGTGTCTCAGAGTCTCTGCGTCTCAGAGTCTCTGCGTCTCAGAGTCTCAGAGTCTCTGCGTCTCTGTGTCTCAGAGTCTCTGCGTCTCTGCGTCTCTGCGTCTCAGAGTCTCTGCGTCTCAGAGTCTCAGAGTCTCTGCGTCTCTGCGTCTCATAGTCTCTGCGTCTCTGCGTCTCAGAGTCTCTGCGTCTCAGAGTCTCTGCGTCTCTGCGTCTCAGAGTCTCTGCGTCTCAGAGTCTCTGCGTCTCAGAGTCTCTGCGTCTCTGCGTCTCAGAGTCTCAGAGTCTCTGCGTCTCTGTGTCTCAGAGTCTCTGCGTCTCAGAGTCTCTGCGTCTCAGAGTCTCAGAGTCTCTGCGTCTCTGTGTCTCAGAGTCTCTGCGTCTCTGCGTCTCTGCGTCTCAGAGTCTCTGCGTCTCAGAGTCTCAGAGTCTCTGCGTCTCTGCGTCTCATAGTCTCTGCGTCTCTGCGTCTCAGAGTCTCTGCGTCTCAGAGTCTCTGCGTCTCTGCGTCTCAGAGTCTCTGCGTCTCAGAGTCTCTGCGTCTCAGAGTCTCTGCGTCTCTGTGTCTCAGAGTCTCTGCGTCTCTGTGTCTCAGAGTCTCTGCGTCTCAGAGTCTCAGAGTCTCTGCGTCTCTGCGTCTCTGCGTCTCAGAGTCTCTGCGTCTCAGAGTCTCTGCGTCTCAGAGTCTCTGCGTCTCAGAGTCTCTGCGTCTCAGAGTCCCTGCGTCTCAGAGTCTCTGCGTTTCAGAGTCTCTCCGTCTCTGCGTCTCTGCGTCTCAGAGTCTCTGCGTGTCTGCGTCTCAGAGTCTCAGAGTCTCAGCGTCTCTGCGTGTCTGCGTCTCAGAGTCTCTGCGTCTCAGATTCTCTGCGTCACTGCGTCTCAGAGTCTCTGCGTCTGTGCGTCTCAGAGTCTCTGCGTCTCAGAGTCTCTGCGCCTCAGAGTCTCTGCGCCTCAGAGTCTCAGCGTCTCAGAGTCTCTGCATCTCAGAGTCTCTGCGTCTCAGAGTCTCTGCGTCACAGAATCTCTGCGTCTCTGCGTCACATAGTCTCTGCGTCTCAGAGTCTCTGCGTCTCAGAGTCTCTGCCTCTCTGCGTCTCAGAGTCTCTGCGTCTCAGAGTCTCTGTGCCTCAGAGTCTCTGCATCTCAGAGTCTCTGCGTCTCAGAGTCTCTGCGTCACAGAGTCTCTGCGTCTCTGCGTCACATAGTCTCTGTGTCTCATAGTCTCTGCGTCTCAGAGTCTCTGCGTCTCAGAGTCTCTGCGTCTAAGAGTCTCTGCGTCTAAGAGTCTCTGCGTCTCAGAGTCTCTGCGTCTCAGAGTCTCAGAGTCTCAGAGTCTCAGAGTCTCTGCGTCTCTGCGTCTCAGAGTCTCTGCGCCTCAGAGTCTCAGAGTCTCTGTGTCTCTGCGTCTCTGCGTCTCAGAGTCTCTGCGTCTCAGAGTCTCTGCGTCTCTGCGTCTCAGAGTCTCTGCGTCTCTGCGTCTCAGAGTCTCTGCGTCTCAGAGTCTCTGTGTCTCTGCGTCTCTGCGTCTCAGAGTCTCTGCGCCTCAGAGTCTCTGCGCCTCAGAGTCTCAGAGTCTCTGCGTCTCAGAGTCTCTGCGTCTCAGAGTCTCTGCGTCTCAGAGTCTCTGCGTCTCAGAGTCTCTGCGTCTCTGCGTCTCAGAGTCTCTGCATCTCTGCGTCTCTGCGTCTCAGCGTCTCTGCGTCTCTGCGTCTCAGCGTCTCTGCGTCTCAGAGTCTCTGCGTCTCAGAGTCTCTGCGTCTCTGCGTCTCAGAGTCTCTGCGTCTCAGAGTCTCTGCGTCTCAGAGTCTCTGCGTCACTTTGTCTCAGAGTCTCTGCGTCTCAGAGTCTCTGCGTCTCAGAGTCTCTGCGTCTCTGCGTCTCAGAGTCTCTGCGTCTCTGCGTCTCAGAGTCTCTGCGTCTCTGCGTCTCTGCGTCTCTGCGTCTCAGAGTCTCTGCGTCTCTGCGTCTCAGAGTCTCTGCGTCTCTGCGTCTCAGAGTCTCAGAGTCTCAGAGTCTCTGCGTCTCTGCGTCTCAGCGTCTCTGCGTCTCTGCGTCTCAGCGTCTCTGCGTCTCAGAGTCTCTGCGTCTCTGCGTCTCAGAGTCTCTGCGTCTCTGCGTCTCAGAGTCTCAGAGTCTCTGCGTCTCTGCGTCTCAGAGTCTCTGCGTCTCTGCGTCTCAGAGTCTCTGCGTCTCTGCGTCTCAGAGTCTCTGCGTCTCTGCGTCTCAGAGTCTCTGCGTCTCTGCGTCTCAGAGTCTCAGAGTCTCTGCGTCTCTGCGTCTCAGCGTCTCTGCGTCTCAGAGTCTCTGCGTCTCTGCGTCTCAGAGTCTCTGCGTCTCTGCGTCTCAGAGTCTCAGAGTCTCTGCGTCTCTGCGTCTCAGCGTCTCTGCGTCTCAGCGTCTCTGCGTCTCAGAGTCTCTGCGTCTCTGCGTCTCAGAGTCTCAGAGTCTCTGCGTCTCTGCGTCTCAGCGTCTCTGCGTCTCAGAGTCTCTGCGTCTCTGCGTCTCAGAGTCTCTGCGTCTCAGAGTCTCAGAGTCTCTGCGTCTCTGCGTCTCTGCGTCTCAGCGTCTCTGCGTCTCATAGTCTCTGCGTCTCTGCGTCTCTGCGTCTCATAGTCTCTGCGTCTCAGCGTCTCAGAGTCTCAGAGTCTCTGCGTCTCTGCGTCTCAGAGTCTCTGCGTCTCAGAGTCTCTGCGTCTCAGAGTCTCTGTGTCTCAGAGTCTCTGCGTCTCTGCGTCTTAGAGTTTCTGTGTCTCATAGTCTCTGCGTCTCTGCGTCTCATAGTCTCTGCGTCTCTGCGTCTCAGAGTCTCTGCGTCTCTGCGTCTGAGAGTCTTTGTGTCTCATAGTCTCTGCGTCTCAGAGTCTCAGAGTCTCAGAGTCTCTGCGTCTCAGAGTCTCAGAGTCTCTGCGTCTCAGAGTCTCTGCGTCTCAGAGTCTCTGCGTCTCAGAGTCTCTGCGTCTCAGAGTCTCAGCGTCTCTGCGTCTCAGAGTCTCTGCGTCTCAGAGTCTCTGCGTCTCAGAGTCTCTGCGTCTCTGCGTCTCAGAGTCTCTGCGTCTCAGAGTCTCTGCGTCTCTGCGTCTCTGCGTCTCAGAGTCTCTGCGTCCCAGCGTCTCTGCGTCTCTGCGTCTGAGAGTCTTTGTGTCTCATAGTCTCTGCGTCTCAGAGTCTCTGCGTCTCAGAGTCTCAGAGTCTCTGCGTCTCAGAGTCTCTGCGTCTCAGAGTCTCTGCGTCTCAGAGTCTCAGAGTCTCTGCGTCTCAGAGTCTCTGCGTCTCTGTGTCTCAGAGTCTCTGCGTCTCTGCGTCTCTGCGTCTCAGAGTCTCTGCGTCTCAGAGTCTCTGCGTCTCTGCGTCTCAGAGTCTCTGCGTCTCAGAGTCTCAGCGTCTCTGCGTCTCAGAGTCTCTGCGTCTCAGAGTCTCTGCGTCTCAGAGTCTCTGCGTCTCAGAGTCTCTGCGTCTCAGAGTCTCTGCGTCTCAGAGTCTCTGCGTCTCAGAGTCTCTGCGTCTCAGAGTCTCTGCGTCTCAGAGTCTCTGCGTCTCTGCGTCTCTGCGTCTCAGAGTCTCTGCGTCTCAGAGTCTCTGCGTCTCTGCGTCTCTGCGTCTCAGAGTCTCTGAGTCTCAGAGTCTCAGAGTCTCTGCGTCTCAGAGTCTCTGCGTCTCAGAGTCTCTGCGTCTCAGAGTCTCTGCGTCTCAGAGTCTCTGCGTCTCTGCGTCTCTGCGTCTCAGAGTCTCTGCGTCTCAGAGTCTCTGCGTCTCTGCGTCTCTGCGTCTCAGAGTCTCTGAGTCTCAGAGTCTCTGCGTCTCAGAGTCTCTGCGTCTCAGAGTCTCTGCGTCTCTGCGTCTCAGAGTCTCTGCGTCTCAGAGTCTCAGCGTCTCTGCGTCTCAGAGTCTCTGCGTCTCAGAGTCTCTGCGTCTCAGAGTCTCTGCGTCTCAGAGTCTCTGCGTCTCAGAGTCTCTGCGTCTCTGCGTCTCTGCGTCTCAGAGTCTCTGCGTCTCAGAGTCTCTGCGTCTCAGAGTCTCTGCGTCTCAGAGTCTCTGCGTCTCAGAGTCTCTGCGTCTCTGCGTCTCAGAGTCTCTGCGTCTCTGCGTCTCAGAGTCTCAGCGTCTCTGCGTCTCAGAGTCTCTGCGTCTCAGAGTCTCTGCGTCTCAGAGTCTCTGCGTCTCTGCGTCTCAGAGTCTCTGCGTCTCAGAGTCTCTGCGTCTCAGAGTCTCTGCGTCTCAGAGTCTCTGCGTCTCTGCGTCTCAGAGTCTCTGCGTCTCAGAGTCTCTGCGTCTCAGAGTCTCAGCGTCTCTGCGTCTCAGAGTCTCTGCGTCTCAGAGTCTCTGCGTCTCAGAGTCTCTGCGTCTCAGAGTCTCTGCGTCTCTGCGTCTCTGCGTCTCAGAGTCTCTGCGTCTCAGAGTCTCTGCGTCTCAGAGTCTCTGCGTCTCAGAGTCTCTGCGTCTCAGAGTCTCTGCGTCTCAGAGTCTCTGCGTCTCTGCGTCTCTGCGTCTCAGAGTCTCTGCGTCTCAGAGTCTCTGCGTCTCAGAGTCTCAGCGTCTCTGCGTCTCAGAGTCTCTGCGTCTCAGAGTCTCTGCGTCTCAGAGTCTCAGCGTCTCTGCGTCTCAGAGACTCTGCGTCTCTGCGTCTCAGAGTCTCAGCGTCTCTGCGTCTCAGCGTCTCTGCGTCTCAGAGTCTCTGCGTCTCAGAGTCTCTGCGTCTCAGAGTCTCTGCGTCTCTGCGTCTCTGCGTCTCAGATTCTCTGCGTCTCAGAGTCTCTGCGTCTCAGAGTCTCAGCGTCTCTGCGTCTCTGCGTCTCAGAGTCTCTGCGTCTCAGAGTCTCTGCGTCTCAGAGTCTCTGCGTCTCTGCGTCTCTGCGTCTCAGAGTCTCTGCGTCTCAGAGTCTCTGCGTCTCTGCGTCTCTGCGTGTCTGCGTCTCTGCGTCTCTGCGTCTCAGAGTCTCTGCGTCTCAGAGTCTCTGCGTCTCTGCGTCTCTGCGTCTCTGCGTCTCAGAGTCTCTGCGTCTCAGAGTCTCAGAGTCTCAGCGTCTCTGCGTCTCAGAGTCTCTGCATCTCAGAGTCTCTGCGTCTCAGAGTCTCTGCGTCTCTGCGTCTCAGAGTCTCTGCGTCTCAGAGTCTCTGCGTCTCAGAGTCTCTGCGTCTCTGCGTCTCAGAGTCTCTGCGTCTCAGAGTCTCTGCGTCTCAGAGTCTCTGCGTCTCTGCGTCTCAGAGTCTCTGCGTCTCAGAGTCTCTGCGTCTCTGCGTCTCTGCGTCTCAGAGTCTCTGCGTCCCAGCGTCTCTGCGTCTCTGCGTCTGAGAGTCTTTGTGTCTCATAGTCTCTGCGTCTCAGAGTCTCTGCGTCTCAGAGTCTCAGAGTCTCTGCGTCTCAGAGTCTCTGCGTCTCAGAGTCTCTGCGTCTCTGCGTCTCAGAGTCTCAGAGTCTCTGCGTCTCAGAGTCTCTGCGTCTCAGAGTCTCAGAGTCTCTGCGTCTCAGAGTCTCTGCGTCTCAGAGTCTCAGAGTCTCTGCGTCTCAGAGTCTCTGCGTCTCAGAGTCTCAGAGTCTCTGCGTCTCAGAGTCTCTGCGTCTCAGAGTCTCAGAGTCTCTGCGTCTCAGAGTCTCTGCGTCTCAGAGTCTCAGAGTCTCTGCGTCTCAGAGTCTCTGCGTCTCAGAGTCTCTGCGTCTCTGCGTCTCAGAGTCTCAGAGTCTCTGCGTCTCAGAGTCTCTGCGTCTCAGAGTCTCTGCGTCTCTGCGTCTCTGCGTCTCAGAGTCTCTGCGTCTCAGCGTCTCTGCGTCTCTGTGTCTCAGAGTCTCTGCGTCTCTGCGTCTCTGCGTCTCAGAGTCTCTGCGTCTCAGAGTCTCTGCGTCTCTGCGTCTCAGAGTCTCTGCGTCTCAGAGTCTCTGCGTCTCAGAGTCTCAGCGTCTCTGCGTCTCAGAGTCTCTGCGTCTCAGAGTCTCTGCGTCTCAGAGTCTCTGCGTCTCAGAGTCTCTGCGTCTCAGAGTCTCTGCGTCTCAGAGTCTCTGCGTCTCTGCGTCTCTGCGTCTCAGAGTCTCTGCGTCTCAGAGTCTCTGCGTCTCTGCGTCTCTGCGTCTCTGCGTCTCAGAGTCTCTGAGTCTCAGAGTCTCTGCGTCTCAGAGTCTCTGCGTCTCAGAGTCTCTGCGTCTCTGCGTCTCAGAGTCTCTGCGTCTCAGAGTCTCAGCGTCTCTGCGTCTCAGAGTCTCTGCGTCTCAGAGTCTCTGCGTCTCAGAGTCTCTGCGTCTCAGAGTCTCTGCGTCTCAGAGTCTCTGCGTCTCTGCGTCTCTGCGTCTCAGAGTCTCTGCGTCTCAGAGTCTCTGCGTCTCAGAGTCTCTGCGTCTCAGAGTCTCTGCGTCTCAGAGTCTCTGCGTCTCAGAGTCTCTGCGTCTCAGAGTCTCTGCGTCTCTGCGTCTCAGAGTCTCAGCGTCTCTGCGTCTCAGAGTCTCTGCGTCTCAGAGTCTCTGCGTCTCAGAGTCTCTGCGTCTCAGAGTCTCTGCGTCTCAGAGTCTCTGCGTCTCTGCGTCTCAGAGTCTCAGCGTCTCTGCGTCTCAGAGTCTCTGCGTCTCAGAGTCTCTGCGTCTCAGAGTCTCTGCGTCTCAGAGTCTCTGCGTCTCTGCGTCTCAGAGTCTCTGCGTCTCAGAGTCTCTGCGTCTCAGAGTCTCTGCGTCTCAGAGTCTCTGCGTCTCTGCGTCTCAGAGTCTCTGCGTCTCAGAGTCTCTGCGTCTCAGAGTCTCAGCGTCTCTGCGTCTCAGAGTCTCTGCGTCTCAGAGTCTCTGCGTCTCAGAGTCTCTGCGTCTCAGAGTCTCTGCGTCTCTGCGTCTCTGCGTCTCAGAGTCTCTGCGTCTCAGAGTCTCTGCGTCTCAGAGTCTCTGCGTCTCAGAGTCTCTGCGTCTCAGAGTCTCTGCGTCTCAGAGTCTCTGCGTCTCTGCGTCTCTGCGTCTCAGAGTCTCTGCGTCTCAGAGTCTCTGCGTCTCAGAGTCTCAGCGTCTCTGCGTCTCAGAGTCTCTGCGTCTCAGAGTCTCTGCGTCTCAGAGTCTCAGCGTCTCTGCGTCTCAGAGACTCTGCGTCTCTGCGTCTCAGAGTCTCAGCGTCTCTGCGTCTCAGCGTCTCTGCGTCTCAGAGTCTCTGCGTCTCAGAGTCTCTGCGTCTCAGAGTCTCTGCGTCTCTGCGTCTCTGCGTCTCAGATTCTCTGCGTCTCAGAGTCTCTGCGTCTCAGAGTCTCAGCGTCTCTGCGTCTCTGCGTCTCAGAGTCTCTGCGTCTCAGAGTCTCTGCGTCTCAGAGTCTCTGCGTCTCAGAGTCTCTGCGTCTCAGAGTCTCTGCGTCTCAGAGTCTCTGCGTCTCAGAGTCTCTGCGTCTCAGAGTCTCTGCGTCTCAGAGTCTCTGCGTCTCAGAGTCTCTGCGTCTCTGCGTCTCTGCGTCTCTGCGTCTCAGAGTCTCTGCGTCTCAGAGTCTCTGCGTCTCTGCGTCTCAGAGTCTCTGCGTCTCAGAGTCTCTGCGTCTCAGAGTCTCTGCGTCTCAGAGTCTCAGAGTCTCAGAGTCTCAGCGTCTCTGCGTCTCAGAGTCTCTGCGTCTCTGCGTCTCAGAGTCTCAGCGTCTCTGCGTCTCAGAGTCTCTGCGTCTCAGAGTCTCTGCGTCTCAGAGTCTCTGCGTCTCAGAGTCTCTGCGTCTCTGCGTCTCAGAGTCTCTGCGTCTCTGCGTCTCTGCGTCTCAGCGTCTCTGCGTCTCAGCGTCTCAGCGTCTCTGCGTCTCAGAGTCTCTGCGTCTCAGAGTCTCTGCGTCTCTGCGTCTCAGAGTCTCTGCGTCTCAGAATCTCTGCGTCACTTTGTCTCAGAGTCTCTGCGTCTCAGAGTCTCTGCGTCTCAGAGTCTCTGCGTCTCTGCGTCTCAGAGTCTCTGCGTCTCTGCGTCTCAGAGTCTCTGCGTCTCTGCGTCTCAGAGTCTCAGAGTCTCTGCGTCTCTGCGTCTCAGCGTCTCTGCGTCTCATAGTCTCTGCGTCTCATAGTCTCTGCGTCTCTGCGTCTCTGCGTCTCTGCGTCTCATAGTCTCTGCGTCTCAGAGTCTCTGCGTCTCTGCGTCTCAGAGTCTCTGCGTCTCTGCGTCTCAGAGTCTCAGAGTCTCTGCGTCTCTGCGTCTCAGAGTCTCTGCGTCTCTGCGTCTCAGAGTCTCTGCGTCTCTGCGTCTCTGCGTCTCTGCGTCTCTGCGTCTCTGCGTCTCAGCGTCTCATAGTCTCTGCGTCTCTGCGTCTCTGCGTCTCAGAGTCTCTGCGTCTCTGCGTCTCAGAGTCTCAGAGTCTCTGCGTCTCAGCGTCTCTGCGTCTCATAGTCTCTGCGTCTCTGCGTCTCTGCGTCTCTGCGTCTCATAGTCTCTGCGTCTCAGAGTCTCTGCGTCTCTGCGTCTCTGCGTCTCAGAGTCTCTGCGTCTCTGCGTCTCAGCGTCTCTGCGTCTCATAGTCTCTGCGTCTCTGCGTCTCTGCGTCTCTGCGTCTCTGCGTCTCATAGTCTCTGCGTCTCAGAGTCTCTGCGTCTCTGCGTCTCAGAGTCTCTGCGTCTCTGCGTCTCAGAGTCTCAGAGTCTCTGCGTCTCTGCGTCTCAGAGTCTCTGCGTCTCTGCGTCTCAGAGTCTCTGCGTCTCTGCGTCTCTGCGTCTCTGCGTCTCAGCGTCTCTGCGTCTCATAGTCTCTGCGTCTCTGCGTCTCTGCGTCTCAGAGTCTCTGCGTCTCTGCGTCTCAGAGTCTCAGAGTCTCTGCGTCTCTGCGTCTCAGCGTCTCTGCGTCTCATAGTCTCTGCGTCTCTGCGTCTCTGCGTCTCTGCGTCTCATAGTCTCTGCGTCTCAGAGTCTCTGCGTCTCTGCGTCTCAGAGTCTCTGCGTCTCTGCGTCTCAGAGTCTCAGAGTCTCTGCGTCTCTGCGTCTCAGAGTCTCTGCGTCTCTGCGTCTCAGAGTCTCAGAGTCTCTGCGTCTCTGCGTCTCAGAGTCTCTGCGTCTCTGCGTCTCAGAGTCTCTGCGTCTCTGCGTCTCTGCGTCTCAGCGTCTCTGCGTCTCTGCGTCTCTGCGTCTCTGCGTCTCTGCGTCTCTGCGTCTCATAGTCTCTGCGTCTCAGAGTCTCTGCGTCTCTGCGTCTCTGCGTCTCAGAGTCTCTGCGTCTCTGCGTCTCAGAGTCTCAGAGTCTCTGCGTCTCTGCGTCTCAGAGTCTCTGCGTCTCTGCGTCTCAGAGTCTCTGCGTCTCTGCGTCTCTGCGTCTCAGCGTCTCTGCGTCTCTGCGTCTCTGCGTCTCTGCGTCTCTGCGTCTCATAGTCTCTGCGTCTCAGAGTCTCTGCGTCTCTGCGTCTCAGAGTCTCTGCGTCTCTGCGTCTCTGCGTCTCTGCGTCTCAGCGTCTCTGCGTCTCATAGTCTCTGCGTCTCTGCGTCTCTGCGTCTCATAGTCTCTGCGTCTCAGCGTCTCAGAGTCTCAGAGTCTCTGCGTCTCTGCGTCTCTGCGTCTCAGAGTCTCTGCGTCTCAGAGTCTCTGCGTCTCAGAGTCTCTGCGTCTCAGAGTCTCTGCGTCTCAGAGTCTCTGTGTCTCAGAGTCTCTGCGTCTCTGCGTCTTAGAGTTTCTGTGTCTCATAGTCTCTGCGTCTCTGCGTCTCATAGTCTCTGCGTCTCTGCGTCTCAGAGTCTCTGCGTCTCTGCGTCTGAGAGTCTTTGTGTCTCATAGTCTCTGCGTCTCAGAGTCTCAGAGTCTCTGCGTCTCAGAGTCTCAGAGTCTCTGCGTCTCAGAGTCTCTGCGTCTCAGAGTCTCTGCGTCTCAGAGTCTCTGCGTCTCAGAGTCTCTGCGTCTCTGCGTCTCAGAGTCTCAGAGTCTCTGCGTCTCAGAGTCTCTGCGTCTCAGAGTCTCTGCGTCTCAGAGTCTCTGCGTCTCTGCGTCTCTGCGTCTCAGAGTCTCTGCGTCCCAGCGTCTCTGCGTCTCTGCGTCTGAGAGTCTTTGTGTCTCATAGTCTCTGCGTCTCAGAGTCTCTGCGTCTCAGAGTCTCTGCGTCTCAGAGTCTCAGAGTCTCTGCGTCTCAGAGTCTCTGCGTCTCAGAGTCTCTGCGTCTCTGCGTCTCTGCGTCTCTGCGTCTCAGAGTCTCTGCGTCCCAGCGTCTCTGCGTCTCTGCGTCTGAGAGTCTTTGTGTCTCATAGTCTCTGCGTCTCAGAGTCTCTGCGTCTCAGAGTCTCTGCGTCTCAGAGTCTCAGAGTCTCTGCGTCTCAGAGTCTCTGCGTCTCAGAGTCTCTGCGTCTCTGCGTCTCAGAGTCTCAGAGTCTCTGCGTCTCAGAGTCTCTGCGTCTCAGAGTCTCTGCGTCTCAGAGTCTCTGCGTCTCAGAGTCTCAGAGTCTCTGCGTCTCAGAGTCTCTGCGTCTCAGAGTCTCTGCGTCTCAGAGTCTCTGCGTCTCTGCGTCTCTGCGTCTCAGAGTCTCTGCGTCTCAGAGTCTCTGCGTCTCAGAGTCTCTGCGTCTCAGAGTCTCTGCGTCTCTGCGTCTCAGAGTCTCAGAGTCTCTGCGTCTCAGAGTCTCTGCGTCTCAGAGTCTCTGCGTCTCTGCGTCTCTGCGTCTCAGAGTCTCTGCGTCTCAGAGTCTCTGCGTCTCAGAGTCTCTGCGTCTCAGAGTCTCTGCGTCTCTGCGTCTCAGAGTCTCAGAGTCTCTGCGTCTCAGAGTCTCTGCGTCTCAGAGTCTCTGCGTCTCAGAGTCTCAGAGTCTCTGCGTCTCTGCGTCTCAGAGTCTCAGAGTCTCTGCGTCTCAGAGTCTCTGCGTCTCAGAGTCTCTGCGTCTCTGCGTCTCAGAGTCTCAGAGTCTCTGCGTCTCAGAGTCTCTGCGTCTCAGAGTCTCTGCGTCTCAGAGTCTCTGCGTCTCTGCGTCTCTGCGTCTCTGCGTCTCAGAGTCTCTGCGTCTCAGCGTCTCTGCGTCTCTGCGTCTCAGAGTCTCTGCGTCTCTGCGTCTCAGAGTCTCTGCGTCTCAGAGTCTCTGCGTCTCAGAGTCTCTGCGTCTCTGCGTCTCTGCGTCTCTGCGTCTCTGCGTCTCAGAGTCTCTGCGTCTCAGCGTCTCTGCGTCTCTGTGTCTCAGAGTCTCTGCGTCTCTGCGTCTCAGAGTCTCTGCGTCTCAGAGTCTCTGCGTCTCAGAGTCTCTGCGTCTCAGAGTCTCTGCGTCTCTGCGTCTCTGCGTCTCTGCGTCTCTGCGTCTCAGAGTCTCTGCGTCTCAGCGTCTCTGCGTCTCTGTGTCTCAGAGTCTCTGCGTCTCTGCGTCTCAGAGTCTCTGCGTCTCAGAGTCTCTGCGTCTCTGCGTCTCTGCGTCTCAGAGTCTCTGCGTCTCAGCGTCTCTGCGTCTCTGTGTCTCAGAGTCTCTGCGTCTCTGCGTCTCTGCGTCTCTGCGTCTCTGCGTCTCAGAGTCTCTGCGTCTCAGAGTCTCTGCGTCTCAGAGTCTCTGCGTCTCTGCGTCTCAGAGTCTCTGCGTCTCTGCGTCTCAGAGTCTCTGCGTCTCTGCGTCTGAGAGTCTCTGCGTCTCATAGTCTCTGCGTCTCATAGTCTCTGCGTCTCTGCGTCTCATAGTCTCTGCGTCTCAGAGTCTCTGCGTCTCAGAGTCTCTGCGTCTCAGAGTCTCTGCGTCTCAGAGTCTCTGCGTCTCAGAGTCTCTGCGTCTCAGAGTCTCTGCGTCTCAGAGTCTCTGCGTCTCTGCGTCTCAGAGTCTCTGCGTCTCAGAGTCTCTGCGTCTCAGAGTCTCTGCGTCTGAGTCTCTGCGTCTCAGAGTCTCTGCGTCTCAGAGTCTCAGAGTCTCTGCGTCTCTGCGTCTCAGAGTCTCAGAGTCTCTGCGTCTCTGCGTCTCAGAGTCTCTGCGTCTCAGAGTCTCTGCGTCTCAGAGTCTCTGCGTCTCAGAGTCTCTGCGTATCAGAGTCTCTGCGTCTCTGCGTCTCAGAGTCTCTGCGTCTCAGAGTCTCTGCGTCTCAGAGTCTCTGCGTCTCAGATTCTCTGCGTCTCTGCTTCTCAGAGTCACAGAGTCTCTGCGTCTCAGAGTCTCTGCGTCTCAGAGTCTCTGCGTCTCAGAGTCTCTGCGTCTCAGAGTCTCTGCGTCTCAGAGTCTCTGCGTCTCAGAGTCTCTGCGTCTCAGAGTCTCTGCGTCTCTGCACCTCAGAGTCTCTGCGTCTCTGCGTCTCAGATTCTCTGCGTCTCTGCGTCTCAGAGTCTCTGCGCCTCAGAGTCTCGGCGCCTCAGCGTCTCAGCGTCTCTGCGTCTCAGAGTCTCTGCGTCTCAGAGTCTCTGCGTCTCAGAGTCTCTGCGTCTCAGAGTCTCTGCGTCTCAGAGTCTCTGCGTCTCAGAGTCTCTGCGTCTCAGAGTCTCTGCGTCTCAGAGTCTCTGCGTCTCTGCGTCTCAGAGTCTCTGCACCTCAGAGTCTCTGCGTCTCTGCGTCTCAGATTCTCTGCGTCTCTGCGTCTCAGAGTCTCTGCGCCTCAGAGTCTCGGCGCCTCAGAGTCTCGGCGCCTCAGAGTCTCGGCGTATCAGAGACTCTGCTTCTCAGAGTCTCTGCGTCTCAGAGTCTCTGCGTCTCAGAGTCTCTGCGCCTCAGAGTCTCTGCGCCTCAGAGTCTCTGCGTCTCAGAGTCTCTGCGTCTCTGCGTCTCAGAGTCTGAGTCTCTGCGTCTCTGCGTCTCAGAGTCTCAGAGTCTCTGCGTCTCAGAGTCGCTGCGTCTCAGAGTCTCTGCGTCTCAGAGTCGCTGCGTCTCAGAGTCTCTGCGTCTCAGAGTCTCTGCGTCTCAGAGTCCCTGCGTCTCAGAGTCTCAGAGTCTCTGCGTCTCTGCGTCTCAGAGTCTCAGAGTCTCTGCGTCTCAGAGTCTCTGCGTCTCAGAGTCTCTGCGTCTCAGAGTCTCTGCGTCTCAGAGTCTCTGCGTCTCAGAGTCTCTGCGTCTCAGAGTCTCTGCGTCTCAGAGTCTCTGCGTCTCAGAGTCTCTGCGTCTCAGAGTCTCTGCGTCTCAGAGTCTCTGCGTCTCTGCGTCTCAGAGTCTCTGCGTCTCAGAGTCTCTGCGTCTCAGAGTCTCTGCGTCTCAGAGTCTCTGCGTCTCAGAGTCTCTGCGTCTCTGCGTCTCAGAGTCTCTGCGTCTCAGAGTCTCTGCGTCTCAGAGTCTCTGCGTCTCAGAGTCTCTGCGTCTCAGAGTCTCTGCGTCTCAGAGTCTCTGCGTCTCAGAGTCTCTGCGTCTCAGAGTCTCAGAGTCTCTGCGTCTCTGCGTCTCAGAGTCTCTGCGTCTCAGCGTCTCAGAGTCTCTGCGTCTCAGAGTCTCTGCGTCTCTGCGTCTCAGAGTCTCTGCGTCTCAGCGTCTCAGAGTCTCTGCGTCTCAGAGTCTCTGCGTCTCAGAGTCTCTGCGTCTCAGCGTCTCAGCGTCTCTGCGTCTCAGAGTCTCTGCGTCTCAGAGTCTCTGCGTCTCTGCGTCTCAGAGTCACAGAGTCTCTGCGTCTCAGAGTCTCTGCGTCTCAGAGTCTCAGAGTCTCTGCGTCTCTGCGTCTCAGAGTCTCTGCGTCTCAGAGTCTCTGCGTCTCAGAGTCCCTGCGTCTCAGAGTCTCTGCGTCTCAGAGTCTCTGCGTCTCTGCGTCTCAGAGTCTCAGAGTCTCTGCGTCTCTGCGTCTCAGAGTCTCTGCGTCTCAGAGTCTCAGAGTCACAGAGTCTCTGCGTCTCAGAGTCTCTGCGTCTCAGAGTCTCAGAGTCTCTGCGTCTCTGCGTCTCAGAGTCTCTGCGTCTCAGAGTCTCTGCGTCTCAGAGTCTCTGCGTCTCAGAGTCTCTGCGTCTCTGCGTCTCAGAGTCTCAGAGTCTCAGAGTCTCTGCGTCTCTGCGTCTCAGAGTCTCTGCGTCTCAGAGTCTCTGCATCTCAGAGTCTCAGAGTCTCTGCGTCTCTGCGTCTCAGAGTCTCTGCGTCTCAGAGTCTCTGCGTCTCAGAGTCTCTGCGTCTCAGAGTCTCTGCGTCTCAGAGTCTCTGCGTCTCTGCGTCTCAGAGTCTCTGCGTCTCTGCGTCTCAGTATCTGCGTTTTAGAGTCTCTGCGTCTCAGAGTCTCTGCGTCTCAGAGTCTCTGCGTCTCAGAGTCTCTGCGTCTCTGCGTCTCAGAGTCTCAGAGTCCCTGCGTCTCTGCGTCTCAGAGTCTCTGCGTCTCAGAGTCTCTGCGTCTCAGAGTCTCTGCGTCTCTGCGTCTCAGAGTCTCTGCGTCTCAGAGTCTCTGCGTCTCAGAGTCTCTGCGTCTCAGAGTCTCTGCGTCTCAGAGTCTCTGCGTCTCAGAGTCTCAGAGTCTCTGCGTCTCTGCGTCTCAGAGTCACAGAGTCTCTGCGTCTCAGAGTCTCTGCGTCTCAGAGTCTCTGCGTCTCAGAGTCTCTGCGTCTCAGAGTCTCTGCGTCTCTGCGTCTCTGCGTCTCAGAGTCTCTGCGTCTCTGCGTCTCAGAGTCTCTGCGTCTCAGAGTCTCTGCGTCTCAGAGTCTCAGAGTCTCTGCGTCTCTGCGTCTCAGAGTCACAGAGTCTCTGCGTCTCAGAGTCTCTGCGTCTCAGAGTCTCTGCGTCTCAGAGTCTCAGAGTCTCTGCGTCTCTGCGTCTCTGCGTCTCTGCGTCTCAGAGTCTCTGCGTCTCAGAGTCTCTGCGTCTCAGAGTCTCTGCGTCTCTGCGTCTCAGAGTCTCTGCGTCTCAGAGTCTCTGCGTCTCAGAGTCTCTGCGTCTCTGCGTCTCAGAGTCTCTGCGTCTCAGAGTCTCTGCGTCTCAGAGTCTCTGCGTCTCAGAGTCTCTGCGTCTCAGAGTCTCAGCGTCTCAGAGTCTCTGCGTCTCTGCGTCTCAGAGTCTCTGCGCCGCAGAGTCTCTGTGTCACAGCGTCTCTGCGTCTCAGCGTCTCTGCGTGTCTGCGTCTTAGAGTCTCTGCGTCTCTGCATCTCAGATTCTCTGTGTCTCTGCGTCTCAGAGTCTCTGCGCCTCAGAGTCTCTGCGTCTCAGAGTCTCTGCGTCTCAGAGTCTCTGCGCCTCAGAGTCTCAGAATCTCTGCGTCTCAGAGTCTCTGCGTCTCAGGGTCTCTGCGTCTCAGGGTCTCTGTGTCTCAGAATCTCTGCGTCTCAGGGTCTCTGCGTCTCAGGGTCTCTGTGTCTCAGAGTCTCTGCGTCTCAGAGTCTCTGCGTCTCAGAGTCTCAGAGTCTCTGCGTCTCTGCGTCTCTGCGTCTCAGAGTCTCTGCGTCTCAGAGTCTCTGCGTCTCAGAGTCTCTGCGTCTCTGCGTCTCAGAGTCTCAGAGTCTCTGCGTCTCTGCGTCTCAGAGTCTCTGCGTCTCTGCGTCTCAGAGTCTCAGAGTCTCTGCGTCTCAGAGTCTCTGCGTCTCAGAGTCTCTGCGTCTCAGAGTCTCTGCGTCTCTGTGTCTCTGCGTCTCAGAGTCTCAGAGTCTCTGCGTCTCTGCGTCTCAGAGTCTCAGAGTCTCTGCGTCTCAGAGTCTCTGCGTCTCAGAGTCTCTGCGTCTCAGAGTCTCTGCGTCTCAGAGTCTCTGCGTCTCAGAGTCTCTGCGTCTCTGCGTCTCAGAGTCTCTGCGTCTCAGAGTCTCTGCGTCTCAGAGTCTCTGCGTCTCAGAGTCTCTGCGTCTCAGAGTCTCTGCGTCTCAGAGTCTCTGCGTCTCTGCGTCTCTGCGCCTCTGCGTCTCAGAGTCTCTGCGCCTCAGAGTCTCTGCGTCTCTGCGTCTCAGAGTCTCTGCGTCTCAGAGTCTCTGCGTCTCAGAGTCTCTGCGTCTCAGAGTCTCTGCGTCTCAGAGTCTCTGCGTCTCAGAGTCTCTGCGTCTCAGAGTCTCTGCGTCTCAGAGTCTCTGCGTCTCTGCGTCTCTGCGTCTCAGAGTCTCTGCGTCTCAGAGTCTCTGCGTCTCAGAGTCTCTGCGTCTCAGAGTCTCTGCGTCTCTGCGTCTCAGCGTCTCTGCGTCTCAGAGTCTCTGCGTCTCAGAGTCTCTGCGTCTCAGAGTCTCTGCGTCTCAGAGTCTCTGCGTCTCAGAGTCTCTGCGTCTCAGAGTCTCTGCGTCTCTGCGTCTCAGAGTCTCTGCGTCTCAGAGTCTCTGCGTCTCAGAGTCTCTGCGTCTCAGAGTCTCTGCGTCTCAGAGTCTCTGCGTCTCAGAGTCTCTGCGTCTCAGAGTCTCTAGCGTCTCAGAGTCTCTGCGTCTCAGAGTCTCTGCGTCTCTGCGTCTCAGAGTCTCTGCGTCTCAGAGTCTCTGCGTCTCTGCGTCTCAGAGTCTCTGCGTCTCAGAGTCTCTGCGTCTCAGAGTCTCTGCGTCTCAGAGTCCCTGCGTCTCACAGTCTCTGCGTCTCAGAGTCTCAGAGTCTCTGCGTCTCTGCGTCTCAGAGTCTCAGAGTCTCTGCGTCTCAGGGTCTCAGGGTCTCTGCGTCGCAGAGTCTCTGCGTCTCTGCGTCTCTGCGTCTCAGAGTCTCTGCGTCTCAGAGTCTCAGAGTCTCTGCGTCTCTGCGTCTCAGAGTCTGAGTCTCTGAGTCTCTGCGTCTCTGCGTCTCAGAGTCTCAGAGTCTCTGCGTCTCAGAGTCTCTGCGTCTCAGAGTCTCTGCGTCTCAGAGTCTCAGAGTCTCTGCGTCTCTGCGTCTCAGAGTCTCAGAGTCTCTGCGTCTCAGGGTCTCAGGGTCTCTGCGTCTCAGAGTCTCTGCGTCTCTGCGTCTCTGCGTCTCAGAGTCTCAGAGTCTCTGCGTCTCAGAGTCTCTGCGTCTCAGAGTCTCAGAGTCTCTGCGTCTCTGCGTCTCAGAGTCTCTGCGTCTCAGAGTCTCTGCGTCTCAGAGTCTCAGAGTCTCAGAGTCTCAGAGTCTCTGCGTCTCAGAGTCTCAGAGTCTCTGCGTCTCAGAGTCTCTGCGTCTCAGAGTCTCTGCGTCTCAGAGTCTCTGCGTCTCAGAGTCTCTGCGTCTCAGAGTCTCTGCGTCTCAGAGTCTCTGCGTCTCAGAGTCTCAGAGTCTCTGCGTCTCTGCGTCTCTGCGTCTCAGAGTCTCTGCGTCTCAGAGTCTCAGAGTCTCTGCGTCTCTGCGTCTCTGCGTCTCAGAGTCTCTGCGTCTCAGAGTCTCAGAGTCTCTGCGTCTCTGCGTCTCTGCGTCTCAGAGTCTCTGCGTCTCAGAGTCTCTGCGTCTCTGCGTCTCTGCGTCTCTGCGTCTCAGAGTCTCAGAGTCTCTGCGTCTCAGAGTCTCTGCGTCTCAGAGTCTCTGCGTCTCAGAGTCTCAGAGTCTCAGAGTCTCTGCGTCTCTGAGTCTCTGCGTCTCAGAGTCTCTGCGTCTCAGAGTCTCAGAGTCTCTGCGTCTCTGCGTCTCTGCGTCTCAGAGTCTCTGCGTCTCAGAGTCTCTGCGTCTCAGAGTCTCAGAGTCTCTGCGTCTCTGCGTCTCAGAGTCTCTGCGTCTCAGAGTCTCTGCGTCTGTGCGTCTCAGAGTCTCAGAGTCTCTGCGTCTCTGCGTCTCTGCGTCTCTGCGTCTCAGAGTCTCTGCGTCTCAGAGTCTCTGCGTCTCAGAGTCTCTGCGTCTCAGAGTCTCAGAGTCTCTGCGTCTCTGCGTCTCAGAGTCTCTGCGTCTCAGAGTCTCTGCGT
Source organism: Carcharhinus amblyrhynchos (assembly GCF_965287045.1). Taxonomy (NCBI): domain Eukaryota; kingdom Metazoa; phylum Chordata; class Chondrichthyes; order Carcharhiniformes; family Carcharhinidae; genus Carcharhinus; species Carcharhinus amblyrhynchos. The sequence goes on from NW_027650166.1 coordinate 106,414, forward strand.
CTCAGAGTCCCAGAGTCTCAGAGTCTCTGCGTCTCAGAGTCTCAGAGTCTCTGCGTCTCTGCGTCTCAGAGTCTCTGCGTCTCAGAGTCTCTGCGTCTGTGCGTCTCAGAGTCTCAGAGTCTCTGCGTCTCTGCGTCTCAGAGTCTCTGCGTCTCAGAGTCTCTGCGTCTCAGAGTCTCTGCGTCTCAGAGTCTCAGAGTCTCTGCGTCTCTGCGTCTCAGAGTCTCTGCGTCTCAGAGTCTCTGCGTCTCAGAGTCTCTGCGTCTCAGAGTCTCTGCGTCTCAGAGTCTCTGCGTCTCAGAGTCTCTGCGTCTCTGCGTCTCAGAGTCTCTGCGTCTCAGAGTCTCTGCGTCTCTGCGTCTCAGAGTCTCTGCGCCTCAGAGTCTCGGAGTCTCAGAGTCTCTGCGTCTCTGCGTCTCAGAGTCTCTGCTTCTCAGAGTCTCTGCGTCTCTGCGTCTCAGAGTCTCTGCGTCTCAGAGTCTCTGCGTCTCAGAGTCTCTGCGTCTCAGAGTCTCTGCGTCTCAGAGTCTCTGCGTCTCAGAGTCTCTGCGTCTCTGCGTCTCAGAGTCTCTGCGTCTCAGAGTCTCTGCGTCTCTGCGTCTCAGAGTCTCTGCGTCTCAGAGTCTCTGCATCTCAGAGTCTCTGCGTCTCTGCGCCTCTGCGTCTCAGAGTCTCGGCGTCTCAGAGTCTCTGCGTCTCAGAGTCTCTGCGTCTCAGAGTCTCTGCGTCTGAGTCTCTGCGTCTCTGCGTCTCAGAGTCTCTGCTTCTCAGAGTCTCTGCGTCTCAGAGTCTCTGCGTCTCAGAGTCTCTGCGTCTCTGCTTCTCAGAGTCTCTGCGTCTCAGAGTCTCTGCGTCTCAGAGTCTCTGCGTCTCAGAGTCTCTGCGTCTCAGAGTCTCTGCGTCTCAGAGTCTCTGCGTCTCAGAGTCTCTGCGTCGCAGAGTCTCAGAGTCTCTGCGTCTCTGCGTCTCAGAGTCTCAGAGTCTCTGCGTCTCAGGGTCTCTGCGTCTCAGAGTCTCTGCGTCTCTGCGTCTCAGAGTCTCTGCGTCTCAGAGTCTCTGCGTCTCTGCGTCTCAGAGTCTGAGTCTCTGCGTCTCTGCGTCTCAGAGTCTCAGAGTCTCTGCGTCTCAGAGTCTCTGCGTCTCAGAGTCTCAGAGTCTCTGCGTCTCTGCGTCTCTGCGTCTCAGACTCTCTGCGTCTCAGAGTCTCTGCGTCTTAGAGTCTCTGCGTCTCAGAGTCTCAGAGTCTCAGAGCCTCAGAGTCTCTGCGTCTCTGCGTCTCAGAGTCTCAGAGTCTCTGCGTCTTAGAGTCTCTGCGTCTCAGAGTCTCTGCGTCTGTGCGTCTCAGAGTCTCGGCGTCGCTGCGTCTCTGCGTCTCAGAGTCTCAGAGTCTCTGCGTCTCTGCGTCTCAGAGTCTCTGCGTCTCAGAGTCTCAGAGTCACAGAGTCTCTGCGTCTCAGAGTCTCTGCGTCTCAGAGTCTCAGAGTCTCTGCGTCTCTGCGTCTCAGAGTCTCTGCGTCTCAGAGTCTCTGCGTCTCAGAGTCTCTGCGTCTCAGAGTCTCTGCGTCTCAGAGTCTCTGCGTCTCTGCGTCTCAGCGTCTCAGAGTCTCTGCGTCTCTGCGTCTCAGAGTCTCTGCGTCTCAGAGTCTCTGCATCTCAGAGTCTCAGAGTCTCTGCGTCTCTGCGTCTCAGAGTCTCTGCGTCTCAGAGTCTCTGCGTCTCAGAGTCTCTGCGTCTCAGAGTCTCTGCGTCTCAGAGTCTCTGCGTCTCAGAGTCTCTGCGTCTCAGAGTCTCTGCGTCTCAGAGTCTCTGCGTCTCTGCGTCTCAGTATCTGCGTTTTAGAGTCTCTGCGTCTCAGAGTCTCTGCGTCTCAGAGTCTCTGCGTCTCAGAGTCTCTGCGTCTCTGCGTCTCAGAGTCTCAGAGTCCCTGCGTCTCTGCGTCTCAGAGTCTCTGCGTCTCAGAGTCTCTGCGTCTCAGAGTCTCTGCGTCTCTGCGTCTCAGAGTCTCTGCGTCTCAGAGTCTCTGCGTCTCAGAGTCTCTGCGTCTCAGAGTCTCAGAGTCTCTGCGTCTCTGCGTCTCAGAGTCACAGAGTCTCTGCGTCTCAGAGTCTCTGCGTCTCAGAGTCTCTGCGTCTCAGATTCTCAGAGTCTCTGCGTCTCTGCGTCTCTGCGTCTCAGAGTCTCTGCGTCTCTGCGTCTCAGAGTCTCTGCGTCTCAGAGTCTCTGCGTCTCAGAGTCTCAGAGTCTCTGCGTCTCTGCGTCTCAGAGTCACAGAGTCTCTGCGTCTCAGAGTCTCTGCGTCTCAGAGTCTCTGCGTCTCAGAGTCTCAGAGTCTCTGCGTCTCAGAGTCTCTGCGTCTCTGCGTCTCAGAGTCTCAGCGTCTCTGCGTCTCAGAGTCTCTGCGTCTCAGAGTCTCTGCGTCTCAGAGTCTCTGCGTCTCTGCGTCTCAGAGTCTCTGCGTCTCAGAGTCTCTGCGTCTCAGAGTCTCTGCGTCTCAGAGTCTCTGCGTCTCTGCGTCTCAGAGTCTCTGCGTCTCAGAGTCTCTGCGTCTCAGAGTCTCAGCGTCTCTGCGTCTCAGAGTCTCTGCGTCTCAGAGTCTCTGCGTCTCAGAGTCTCTGCGTCTCAGAGTCTCTGCGTCTCTGCGTCTCTGCGTCTCAGAGTCTCTGCGTCTCAGAGTCTCTGCGTCTCAGAGTCTCTGCGTCTCAGAGTCTCTGCGTCTCAGAGTCTCTGCGTCTCAGAGTCTCTGCGTCTCTGCGTCTCTGCGTCTCAGAGTCTCTGCGTCTCAGAGTCTCTGCGTCTCAGAGTCTCAGCGTCTCTGCGTCTCAGAGTCTCTGCGTCTCAGAGTCTCTGCGTCTCAGAGTCTCAGCGTCTCTGCGTCTCAGAGACTCTGCGTCTCTGCGTCTCAGAGTCTCAGCGTCTCTGCGTCTCAGCGTCTCTGCGTCTCAGAGTCTCTGCGTCTCAGAGTCTCTGCGTCTCAGAGTCTCTGCGTCTCTGCGTCTCTGCGTCTCAGATTCTCTGCGTCTCAGAGTCTCTGCGTCTCAGAGTCTCAGCGTCTCTGCGTCTCTGCGTCTCAGAGTCTCTGCGTCTCAGAGTCTCTGCGTCTCAGAGTCTCTGCGTCTCTGCGTCTCTGCGTCTCAGAGTCTCTGCGTCTCAGAGTCTCTGCGTCTCTGCGTCTCTGCGTGTCTGCGTCTCTGCGTCTCTGCGTCTCAGAGTCTCTGCGTCTCAGAGTCTCTGCGTCTCTGCGTCTCTGCGTCTCTGCGTCTCAGAGTCTCTGCGTCTCAGAGTCTCAGAGTCTCAGCGTCTCTGCGTCTCAGAGTCTCTGCATCTCAGAGTCTCTGCGTCTCAGAGTCTCTGCGTCTCTGCGTCTCAGAGTCTCTGCGTCTCAGAGTCTCTGCGTCTCAGAGTCTCTGCGTCTCTGCGTCTCAGAGTCTCTGCGTCTCAGAGTCTCTGCGTCTCAGAGTCTCTGCGTCTCTGCGTCTCAGAGTCTCTGCGTCTCAGAGTCTCTGCGTCTCTGCGTCTCTGCGTCTCAGAGTCTCTGCGTCCCAGCGTCTCTGCGTCTCTGCGTCTGAGAGTCTTTGTGTCTCATAGTCTCTGCGTCTCAGAGTCTCTGCGTCTCAGAGTCTCAGAGTCTCTGCGTCTCAGAGTCTCTGCGTCTCAGAGTCTCTGCGTCTCTGCGTCTCAGAGTCTCAGAGTCTCTGCGTCTCAGAGTCTCTGCGTCTCAGAGTCTCAGAGTCTCTGCGTCTCAGAGTCTCTGCGTCTCAGAGTCTCAGAGTCTCTGCGTCTCAGAGTCTCTGCGTCTCAGAGTCTCAGAGTCTCTGCGTCTCAGAGTCTCTGCGTCTCAGAGTCTCAGAGTCTCTGCGTCTCAGAGTCTCTGCGTCTCAGAGTCTCAGAGTCTCTGCGTCTCAGAGTCTCTGCGTCTCAGAGTCTCTGCGTCTCTGCGTCTCAGAGTCTCAGAGTCTCTGCGTCTCAGAGTCTCTGCGTCTCAGAGTCTCTGCGTCTCTGCGTCTCTGCGTCTCAGAGTCTCTGCGTCTCAGCGTCTCTGCGTCTCTGTGTCTCAGAGTCTCTGCGTCTCTGCGTCTCTGCGTCTCAGAGTCTCTGCGTCTCAGAGTCTCTGCGTCTCTGCGTCTCAGAGTCTCTGCGTCTCAGAGTCTCTGCGTCTCAGAGTCTCAGCGTCTCTGCGTCTCAGAGTCTCTGCGTCTCAGAGTCTCTGCGTCTCAGAGTCTCTGCGTCTCAGAGTCTCTGCGTCTCAGAGTCTCTGCGTCTCAGAGTCTCTGCGTCTCTGCGTCTCTGCGTCTCAGAGTCTCTGCGTCTCAGAGTCTCTGCGTCTCTGCGTCTCTGCGTCTCTGCGTCTCAGAGTCTCTGAGTCTCAGAGTCTCTGCGTCTCAGAGTCTCTGCGTCTCAGAGTCTCTGCGTCTCTGCGTCTCAGAGTCTCTGCGTCTCAGAGTCTCAGCGTCTCTGCGTCTCAGAGTCTCTGCGTCTCAGAGTCTCTGCGTCTCAGAGTCTCTGCGTCTCAGAGTCTCTGCGTCTCAGAGTCTCTGCGTCTCTGCGTCTCTGCGTCTCAGAGTCTCTGCGTCTCAGAGTCTCTGCGTCTCAGAGTCTCTGCGTCTCAGAGTCTCTGCGTCTCAGAGTCTCTGCGTCTCAGAGTCTCTGCGTCTCAGAGTCTCTGCGTCTCTGCGTCTCAGAGTCTCAGCGTCTCTGCGTCTCAGAGTCTCTGCGTCTCAGAGTCTCTGCGTCTCAGAGTCTCTGCGTCTCAGAGTCTCTGCGTCTCAGAGTCTCTGCGTCTCTGCGTCTCAGAGTCTCAGCGTCTCTGCGTCTCAGAGTCTCTGCGTCTCAGAGTCTCTGCGTCTCAGAGTCTCTGCGTCTCAGAGTCTCTGCGTCTCTGCGTCTCAGAGTCTCTGCGTCTCAGAGTCTCTGCGTCTCAGAGTCTCTGCGTCTCAGAGTCTCTGCGTCTCTGCGTCTCAGAGTCTCTGCGTCTCAGAGTCTCTGCGTCTCAGAGTCTCAGCGTCTCTGCGTCTCAGAGTCTCTGCGTCTCAGAGTCTCTGCGTCTCAGAGTCTCTGCGTCTCAGAGTCTCTGCGTCTCTGCGTCTCTGCGTCTCAGAGTCTCTGCGTCTCAGAGTCTCTGCGTCTCAGAGTCTCTGCGTCTCAGAGTCTCTGCGTCTCAGAGTCTCTGCGTCTCAGAGTCTCTGCGTCTCTGCGTCTCTGCGTCTCAGAGTCTCTGCGTCTCAGAGTCTCTGCGTCTCAGAGTCTCAGCGTCTCTGCGTCTCAGAGTCTCTGCGTCTCAGAGTCTCTGCGTCTCAGAGTCTCAGCGTCTCTGCGTCTCAGAGACTCTGCGTCTCTGCGTCTCAGAGTCTCAGCGTCTCTGCGTCTCAGCGTCTCTGCGTCTCAGAGTCTCTGCGTCTCAGAGTCTCTGCGTCTCAGAGTCTCTGCGTCTCTGCGTCTCTGCGTCTCAGATTCTCTGCGTCTCAGAGTCTCTGCGTCTCAGAGTCTCAGCGTCTCTGCGTCTCTGCGTCTCAGAGTCTCTGCGTCTCAGAGTCTCTGCGTCTCAGAGTCTCTGCGTCTCAGAGTCTCTGCGTCTCAGAGTCTCTGCGTCTCAGAGTCTCTGCGTCTCAGAGTCTCTGCGTCTCAGAGTCTCTGCGTCTCAGAGTCTCTGCGTCTCAGAGTCTCTGCGTCTCTGCGTCTCTGCGTCTCTGCGTCTCAGAGTCTCTGCGTCTCAGAGTCTCTGCGTCTCTGCGTCTCAGAGTCTCTGCGTCTCAGAGTCTCTGCGTCTCAGAGTCTCTGCGTCTCAGAGTCTCAGAGTCTCAGAGTCTCAGCGTCTCTGCGTCTCAGAGTCTCTGCGTCTCTGCGTCTCAGAGTCTCAGCGTCTCTGCGTCTCAGAGTCTCTGCGTCTCAGAGTCTCTGCGTCTCAGAGTCTCTGCGTCTCAGAGTCTCTGCGTCTCTGCGTCTCAGAGTCTCTGCGTCTCTGCGTCTCTGCGTCTCAGCGTCTCTGCGTCTCAGCGTCTCAGCGTCTCTGCGTCTCAGAGTCTCTGCGTCTCAGAGTCTCTGCGTCTCTGCGTCTCAGAGTCTCTGCGTCTCAGAATCTCTGCGTCACTTTGTCTCAGAGTCTCTGCGTCTCAGAGTCTCTGCGTCTCAGAGTCTCTGCGTCTCTGCGTCTCAGAGTCTCTGCGTCTCTGCGTCTCAGAGTCTCAGAGTCTCTGCGTCTCTGCGTCTCAGCGTCTCTGCGTCTCATAGTCTCTGCGTCTCATAGTCTCTGCGTCTCTGCGTCTCTGCGTCTCTGCGTCTCATAGTCTCTGCGTCTCAGAGTCTCTGCGTCTCTGCGTCTCAGAGTCTCTGCGTCTCTGCGTCTCAGAGTCTCAGAGTCTCTGCGTCTCTGCGTCTCAGAGTCTCTGCGTCTCTGCGTCTCAGAGTCTCTGCGTCTCTGCGTCTCTGCGTCTCTGCGTCTCTGCGTCTCTGCGTCTCAGCGTCTCATAGTCTCTGCGTCTCTGCGTCTCTGCGTCTCAGAGTCTCTGCGTCTCTGCGTCTCAGAGTCTCAGAGTCTCTGCGTCTCAGCGTCTCTGCGTCTCATAGTCTCTGCGTCTCTGCGTCTCTGCGTCTCTGCGTCTCATAGTCTCTGCGTCTCAGAGTCTCTGCGTCTCTGCGTCTCAGAGTCTCTGCGTCTCTGCGTCTCAGCGTCTCTGCGTCTCATAGTCTCTGCGTCTCTGCGTCTCTGCGTCTCTGCGTCTCTGCGTCTCATAGTCTCTGCGTCTCAGAGTCTCTGCGTCTCTGCGTCTCAGAGTCTCTGCGTCTCTGCGTCTCAGAGTCTCAGAGTCTCTGCGTCTCTGCGTCTCAGAGTCTCTGCGTCTCTGCGTCTCAGAGTCTCTGCGTCTCTGCGTCTCTGCGTCTCTGCGTCTCAGCGTCTCTGCGTCTCATAGTCTCTGCGTCTCTGCGTCTCTGCGTCTCAGAGTCTCTGCGTCTCTGCGTCTCAGAGTCTCAGAGTCTCTGCGTCTCTGCGTCTCAGCGTCTCTGCGTCTCATAGTCTCTGCGTCTCTGCGTCTCTGCGTCTCTGCGTCTCATAGTCTCTGCGTCTCAGAGTCTCTGCGTCTCTGCGTCTCAGAGTCTCTGCGTCTCTGCGTCTCAGAGTCTCAGAGTCTCTGCGTCTCTGCGTCTCAGAGTCTCTGCGTCTCTGCGTCTCAGAGTCTCAGAGTCTCTGCGTCTCTGCGTCTCAGAGTCTCTGCGTCTCTGCGTCTCAGAGTCTCTGCGTCTCTGCGTCTCTGCGTCTCAGCGTCTCTGCGTCTCTGCGTCTCTGCGTCTCTGCGTCTCTGCGTCTCATAGTCTCTGCGTCTCAGAGTCTCTGCGTCTCTGCGTCTCTGCGTCTCAGAGTCTCTGCGTCTCTGCGTCTCAGAGTCTCAGAGTCTCTGCGTCTCTGCGTCTCAGAGTCTCTGCGTCTCTGCGTCTCAGAGTCTCTGCGTCTCTGCGTCTCTGCGTCTCAGCGTCTCTGCGTCTCTGCGTCTCTGCGTCTCTGCGTCTCTGCGTCTCATAGTCTCTGCGTCTCAGAGTCTCTGCGTCTCTGCGTCTCAGAGTCTCTGCGTCTCTGCGTCTCTGCGTCTCTGCGTCTCAGCGTCTCTGCGTCTCATAGTCTCTGCGTCTCTGCGTCTCTGCGTCTCATAGTCTCTGCGTCTCAGCGTCTCAGAGTCTCAGAGTCTCTGCGTCTCTGCGTCTCTGCGTCTCAGAGTCTCTGCGTCTCAGAGTCTCTGCGTCTCAGAGTCTCTGCGTCTCAGAGTCTCTGCGTCTCAGAGTCTCTGTGTCTCAGAGTCTCTGCGTCTCTGCGTCTTAGAGTTTCTGTGTCTCATAGTCTCTGCGTCTCTGCGTCTCATAGTCTCTGCGTCTCTGCGTCTCAGAGTCTCTGCGTCTCTGCGTCTGAGAGTCTTTGTGTCTCATAGTCTCTGCGTCTCAGAGTCTCAGAGTCTCTGCGTCTCAGAGTCTCAGAGTCTCTGCGTCTCAGAGTCTCTGCGTCTCAGAGTCTCTGCGTCTCAGAGTCTCTGCGTCTCAGAGTCTCTGCGTCTCTGCGTCTCAGAGTCTCAGAGTCTCTGCGTCTCAGAGTCTCTGCGTCTCAGAGTCTCTGCGTCTCAGAGTCTCTGCGTCTCTGCGTCTCTGCGTCTCAGAGTCTCTGCGTCCCAGCGTCTCTGCGTCTCTGCGTCTGAGAGTCTTTGTGTCTCATAGTCTCTGCGTCTCAGAGTCTCTGCGTCTCAGAGTCTCTGCGTCTCAGAGTCTCAGAGTCTCTGCGTCTCAGAGTCTCTGCGTCTCAGAGTCTCTGCGTCTCTGCGTCTCTGCGTCTCTGCGTCTCAGAGTCTCTGCGTCCCAGCGTCTCTGCGTCTCTGCGTCTGAGAGTCTTTGTGTCTCATAGTCTCTGCGTCTCAGAGTCTCTGCGTCTCAGAGTCTCTGCGTCTCAGAGTCTCAGAGTCTCTGCGTCTCAGAGTCTCTGCGTCTCAGAGTCTCTGCGTCTCTGCGTCTCAGAGTCTCAGAGTCTCTGCGTCTCAGAGTCTCTGCGTCTCAGAGTCTCTGCGTCTCAGAGTCTCTGCGTCTCAGAGTCTCAGAGTCTCTGCGTCTCAGAGTCTCTGCGTCTCAGAGTCTCTGCGTCTCAGAGTCTCTGCGTCTCTGCGTCTCTGCGTCTCAGAGTCTCTGCGTCTCAGAGTCTCTGCGTCTCAGAGTCTCTGCGTCTCAGAGTCTCTGCGTCTCTGCGTCTCAGAGTCTCAGAGTCTCTGCGTCTCAGAGTCTCTGCGTCTCAGAGTCTCTGCGTCTCTGCGTCTCTGCGTCTCAGAGTCTCTGCGTCTCAGAGTCTCTGCGTCTCAGAGTCTCTGCGTCTCAGAGTCTCTGCGTCTCTGCGTCTCAGAGTCTCAGAGTCTCTGCGTCTCAGAGTCTCTGCGTCTCAGAGTCTCTGCGTCTCAGAGTCTCTGCGTCTCTGCGTCTCTGCGTCTCTGCGTCTCAGAGTCTCTGCGTCTCAGCGTCTCTGCGTCTCTGCGTCTCAGAGTCTCTGCGTCTCTGCGTCTCAGAGTCTCTGCGTCTCAGAGTCTCTGCGTCTCAGAGTCTCTGCGTCTCTGCGTCTCTGCGTCTCTGCGTCTCTGCGTCTCAGAGTCTCTGCGTCTCAGCGTCTCTGCGTCTCTGTGTCTCAGAGTCTCTGCGTCTCTGCGTCTCAGAGTCTCTGCGTCTCAGAGTCTCTGCGTCTCAGAGTCTCTGCGTCTCAGAGTCTCTGCGTCTCTGCGTCTCTGCGTCTCTGCGTCTCTGCGTCTCAGAGTCTCTGCGTCTCAGCGTCTCTGCGTCTCTGTGTCTCAGAGTCTCTGCGTCTCTGCGTCTCAGAGTCTCTGCGTCTCAGAGTCTCTGCGTCTCTGCGTCTCTGCGTCTCAGAGTCTCTGCGTCTCAGCGTCTCTGCGTCTCTGTGTCTCAGAGTCTCTGCGTCTCTGCGTCTCTGCGTCTCTGCGTCTCTGCGTCTCAGAGTCTCTGCGTCTCAGAGTCTCTGCGTCTCAGAGTCTCTGCGTCTCTGCGTCTCAGAGTCTCTGCGTCTCTGCGTCTCAGAGTCTCTGCGTCTCTGCGTCTGAGAGTCTCTGCGTCTCATAGTCTCTGCGTCTCATAGTCTCTGCGTCTCTGCGTCTCATAGTCTCTGCGTCTCAGAGTCTCTGCGTCTCAGAGTCTCTGCGTCTCAGAGTCTCTGCGTCTCAGAGTCTCTGCGTCTCAGAGTCTCTGCGTCTCAGAGTCTCTGCGTCTCAGAGTCTCTGCGTCTCTGCGTCTCAGAGTCTCTGCGTCTCAGAGTCTCTGCGTCTCAGAGTCTCTGCGTCTGAGTCTCTGCGTCTCAGAGTCTCTGCGTCTCAGAGTCTCAGAGTCTCTGCGTCTCTGCGTCTCAGAGTCTCAGAGTCTCTGCGTCTCTGCGTCTCAGAGTCTCTGCGTCTCAGAGTCTCTGCGTCTCAGAGTCTCTGCGTCTCAGAGTCTCTGCGTATCAGAGTCTCTGCGTCTCTGCGTCTCAGAGTCTCTGCGTCTCAGAGTCTCTGCGTCTCAGAGTCTCTGCGTCTCAGATTCTCTGCGTCTCTGCTTCTCAGAGTCACAGAGTCTCTGCGTCTCAGAGTCTCTGCGTCTCAGAGTCTCTGCGTCTCAGAGTCTCTGCGTCTCAGAGTCTCTGCGTCTCAGAGTCTCTGCGTCTCAGAGTCTCTGCGTCTCAGAGTCTCTGCGTCTCTGCACCTCAGAGTCTCTGCGTCTCTGCGTCTCAGATTCTCTGCGTCTCTGCGTCTCAGAGTCTCTGCGCCTCAGAGTCTCGGCGCCTCAGCGTCTCAGCGTCTCTGCGTCTCAGAGTCTCTGCGTCTCAGAGTCTCTGCGTCTCAGAGTCTCTGCGTCTCAGAGTCTCTGCGTCTCAGAGTCTCTGCGTCTCAGAGTCTCTGCGTCTCAGAGTCTCTGCGTCTCAGAGTCTCTGCGTCTCTGCGTCTCAGAGTCTCTGCACCTCAGAGTCTCTGCGTCTCTGCGTCTCAGATTCTCTGCGTCTCTGCGTCTCAGAGTCTCTGCGCCTCAGAGTCTCGGCGCCTCAGAGTCTCGGCGCCTCAGAGTCTCGGCGTATCAGAGACTCTGCTTCTCAGAGTCTCTGCGTCTCAGAGTCTCTGCGTCTCAGAGTCTCTGCGCCTCAGAGTCTCTGCGCCTCAGAGTCTCTGCGTCTCAGAGTCTCTGCGTCTCTGCGTCTCAGAGTCTGAGTCTCTGCGTCTCTGCGTCTCAGAGTCTCAGAGTCTCTGCGTCTCAGAGTCGCTGCGTCTCAGAGTCTCTGCGTCTCAGAGTCGCTGCGTCTCAGAGTCTCTGCGTCTCAGAGTCTCTGCGTCTCAGAGTCCCTGCGTCTCAGAGTCTCAGAGTCTCTGCGTCTCTGCGTCTCAGAGTCTCAGAGTCTCTGCGTCTCAGAGTCTCTGCGTCTCAGAGTCTCTGCGTCTCAGAGTCTCTGCGTCTCAGAGTCTCTGCGTCTCAGAGTCTCTGCGTCTCAGAGTCTCTGCGTCTCAGAGTCTCTGCGTCTCAGAGTCTCTGCGTCTCAGAGTCTCTGCGTCTCAGAGTCTCTGCGTCTCTGCGTCTCAGAGTCTCTGCGTCTCAGAGTCTCTGCGTCTCAGAGTCTCTGCGTCTCAGAGTCTCTGCGTCTCAGAGTCTCTGCGTCTCTGCGTCTCAGAGTCTCTGCGTCTCAGAGTCTCTGCGTCTCAGAGTCTCTGCGTCTCAGAGTCTCTGCGTCTCAGAGTCTCTGCGTCTCAGAGTCTCTGCGTCTCAGAGTCTCTGCGTCTCAGAGTCTCAGAGTCTCTGCGTCTCTGCGTCTCAGAGTCTCTGCGTCTCAGCGTCTCAGAGTCTCTGCGTCTCAGAGTCTCTGCGTCTCTGCGTCTCAGAGTCTCTGCGTCTCAGCGTCTCAGAGTCTCTGCGTCTCAGAGTCTCTGCGTCTCAGAGTCTCTGCGTCTCAGCGTCTCAGCGTCTCTGCGTCTCAGAGTCTCTGCGTCTCAGAGTCTCTGCGTCTCTGCGTCTCAGAGTCACAGAGTCTCTGCGTCTCAGAGTCTCTGCGTCTCAGAGTCTCAGAGTCTCTGCGTCTCTGCGTCTCAGAGTCTCTGCGTCTCAGAGTCTCTGCGTCTCAGAGTCCCTGCGTCTCAGAGTCTCTGCGTCTCAGAGTCTCTGCGTCTCTGCGTCTCAGAGTCTCAGAGTCTCTGCGTCTCTGCGTCTCAGAGTCTCTGCGTCTCAGAGTCTCAGAGTCACAGAGTCTCTGCGTCTCAGAGTCTCTGCGTCTCAGAGTCTCAGAGTCTCTGCGTCTCTGCGTCTCAGAGTCTCTGCGTCTCAGAGTCTCTGCGTCTCAGAGTCTCTGCGTCTCAGAGTCTCTGCGTCTCTGCGTCTCAGAGTCTCAGAGTCTCAGAGTCTCTGCGTCTCTGCGTCTCAGAGTCTCTGCGTCTCAGAGTCTCTGCATCTCAGAGTCTCAGAGTCTCTGCGTCTCTGCGTCTCAGAGTCTCTGCGTCTCAGAGTCTCTGCGTCTCAGAGTCTCTGCGTCTCAGAGTCTCTGCGTCTCAGAGTCTCTGCGTCTCAGAGTCTCTGCGTCTCTGCGTCTCAGAGTCTCTGCGTCTCTGCGTCTCAGTATCTGCGTTTTAGAGTCTCTGCGTCTCAGAGTCTCTGCGTCTCAGAGTCTCTGCGTCTCAGAGTCTCTGCGTCTCTGCGTCTCAGAGTCTCAGAGTCCCTGCGTCTCTGCGTCTCAGAGTCTCTGCGTCTCAGAGTCTCTGCGTCTCAGAGTCTCTGCGTCTCTGCGTCTCAGAGTCTCTGCGTCTCAGAGTCTCTGCGTCTCAGAGTCTCTGCGTCTCAGAGTCTCTGCGTCTCAGAGTCTCAGAGTCTCTGCGTCTCTGCGTCTCAGAGTCACAGAGTCTCTGCGTCTCAGAGTCTCTGCGTCTCAGAGTCTCTGCGTCTCAGAGTCTCTGCGTCTCAGAGTCTCTGCGTCTCTGCGTCTCTGCGTCTCAGAGTCTCTGCGTCTCTGCGTCTCAGAGTCTCTGCGTCTCAGAGTCTCTGCGTCTCAGAGTCTCAGAGTCTCTGCGTCTCTGCGTCTCAGAGTCACAGAGTCTCTGCGTCTCAGAGTCTCTGCGTCTCAGAGTCTCTGCGTCTCAGAGTCTCAGAGTCTCTGCGTCTCTGCGTCTCTGCGTCTCTGCGTCTCAGAGTCTCTGCGTCTCAGAGTCTCTGCGTCTCAGAGTCTCTGCGTCTCTGCGTCTCAGAGTCTCTGCGTCTCAGAGTCTCTGCGTCTCAGAGTCTCTGCGTCTCTGCGTCTCAGAGTCTCTGCGTCTCAGAGTCTCTGCGTCTCAGAGTCTCTGCGTCTCAGAGTCTCTGCGTCTCAGAGTCTCAGCGTCTCAGAGTCTCTGCGTCTCTGCGTCTCAGAGTCTCTGCGCCGCAGAGTCTCTGTGTCACAGCGTCTCTGCGTCTCAGCGTCTCTGCGTGTCTGCGTCTTAGAGTCTCTGCGTCTCTGCATCTCAGATTCTCTGTGTCTCTGCGTCTCAGAGTCTCTGCGCCTCAGAGTCTCTGCGTCTCAGAGTCTCTGCGTCTCAGAGTCTCTGCGCCTCAGAGTCTCAGAATCTCTGCGTCTCAGAGTCTCTGCGTCTCAGGGTCTCTGCGTCTCAGGGTCTCTGTGTCTCAGAATCTCTGCGTCTCAGGGTCTCTGCGTCTCAGGGTCTCTGTGTCTCAGAGTCTCTGCGTCTCAGAGTCTCTGCGTCTCAGAGTCTCAGAGTCTCTGCGTCTCTGCGTCTCTGCGTCTCAGAGTCTCTGCGTCTCAGAGTCTCTGCGTCTCAGAGTCTCTGCGTCTCTGCGTCTCAGAGTCTCAGAGTCTCTGCGTCTCTGCGTCTCAGAGTCTCTGCGTCTCTGCGTCTCAGAGTCTCAGAGTCTCTGCGTCTCAGAGTCTCTGCGTCTCAGAGTCTCTGCGTCTCAGAGTCTCTGCGTCTCTGTGTCTCTGCGTCTCAGAGTCTCAGAGTCTCTGCGTCTCTGCGTCTCAGAGTCTCAGAGTCTCTGCGTCTCAGAGTCTCTGCGTCTCAGAGTCTCTGCGTCTCAGAGTCTCTGCGTCTCAGAGTCTCTGCGTCTCAGAGTCTCTGCGTCTCTGCGTCTCAGAGTCTCTGCGTCTCAGAGTCTCTGCGTCTCAGAGTCTCTGCGTCTCAGAGTCTCTGCGTCTCAGAGTCTCTGCGTCTCAGAGTCTCTGCGTCTCTGCGTCTCTGCGCCTCTGCGTCTCAGAGTCTCTGCGCCTCAGAGTCTCTGCGTCTCTGCGTCTCAGAGTCTCTGCGTCTCAGAGTCTCTGCGTCTCAGAGTCTCTGCGTCTCAGAGTCTCTGCGTCTCAGAGTCTCTGCGTCTCAGAGTCTCTGCGTCTCAGAGTCTCTGCGTCTCAGAGTCTCTGCGTCTCTGCGTCTCTGCGTCTCAGAGTCTCTGCGTCTCAGAGTCTCTGCGTCTCAGAGTCTCTGCGTCTCAGAGTCTCTGCGTCTCTGCGTCTCAGCGTCTCTGCGTCTCAGAGTCTCTGCGTCTCAGAGTCTCTGCGTCTCAGAGTCTCTGCGTCTCAGAGTCTCTGCGTCTCAGAGTCTCTGCGTCTCAGAGTCTCTGCGTCTCTGCGTCTCAGAGTCTCTGCGTCTCAGAGTCTCTGCGTCTCAGAGTCTCTGCGTCTCAGAGTCTCTGCGTCTCAGAGTCTCTGCGTCTCAGAGTCTCTGCGTCTCAGAGTCTCTAGCGTCTCAGAGTCTCTGCGTCTCAGAGTCTCTGCGTCTCTGCGTCTCAGAGTCTCTGCGTCTCAGAGTCTCTGCGTCTCTGCGTCTCAGAGTCTCTGCGTCTCAGAGTCTCTGCGTCTCAGAGTCTCTGCGTCTCAGAGTCCCTGCGTCTCACAGTCTCTGCGTCTCAGAGTCTCAGAGTCTCTGCGTCTCTGCGTCTCAGAGTCTCAGAGTCTCTGCGTCTCAGGGTCTCAGGGTCTCTGCGTCGCAGAGTCTCTGCGTCTCTGCGTCTCTGCGTCTCAGAGTCTCTGCGTCTCAGAGTCTCAGAGTCTCTGCGTCTCTGCGTCTCAGAGTCTGAGTCTCTGAGTCTCTGCGTCTCTGCGTCTCAGAGTCTCAGAGTCTCTGCGTCTCAGAGTCTCTGCGTCTCAGAGTCTCTGCGTCTCAGAGTCTCAGAGTCTCTGCGTCTCTGCGTCTCAGAGTCTCAGAGTCTCTGCGTCTCAGGGTCTCAGGGTCTCTGCGTCTCAGAGTCTCTGCGTCTCTGCGTCTCTGCGTCTCAGAGTCTCAGAGTCTCTGCGTCTCAGAGTCTCTGCGTCTCAGAGTCTCAGAGTCTCTGCGTCTCTGCGTCTCAGAGTCTCTGCGTCTCAGAGTCTCTGCGTCTCAGAGTCTCAGAGTCTCAGAGTCTCAGAGTCTCTGCGTCTCAGAGTCTCAGAGTCTCTGCGTCTCAGAGTCTCTGCGTCTCAGAGTCTCTGCGTCTCAGAGTCTCTGCGTCTCAGAGTCTCTGCGTCTCAGAGTCTCTGCGTCTCAGAGTCTCTGCGTCTCAGAGTCTCAGAGTCTCTGCGTCTCTGCGTCTCTGCGTCTCAGAGTCTCTGCGTCTCAGAGTCTCAGAGTCTCTGCGTCTCTGCGTCTCTGCGTCTCAGAGTCTCTGCGTCTCAGAGTCTCAGAGTCTCTGCGTCTCTGCGTCTCTGCGTCTCAGAGTCTCTGCGTCTCAGAGTCTCTGCGTCTCTGCGTCTCTGCGTCTCTGCGTCTCAGAGTCTCAGAGTCTCTGCGTCTCAGAGTCTCTGCGTCTCAGAGTCTCTGCGTCTCAGAGTCTCAGAGTCTCAGAGTCTCTGCGTCTCTGAGTCTCTGCGTCTCAGAGTCTCTGCGTCTCAGAGTCTCAGAGTCTCTGCGTCTCTGCGTCTCTGCGTCTCAGAGTCTCTGCGTCTCAGAGTCTCTGCGTCTCAGAGTCTCAGAGTCTCTGCGTCTCTGCGTCTCAGAGTCTCTGCGTCTCAGAGTCTCTGCGTCTGTGCGTCTCAGAGTCTCAGAGTCTCTGCGTCTCTGCGTCTCTGCGTCTCTGCGTCTCAGAGTCTCTGCGTCTCAGAGTCTCTGCGTCTCAGAGTCTCTGCGTCTCAGAGTCTCAGAGTCTCTGCGTCTCTGCGTCTCAGAGTCTCTGCGTCTCAGAGTCTCTGCGTCTCAGAGTCCCAGAGTCTCAGAGTCTCTGCGTCTCAGAGTCTCAGAGTCTCTGCGTCTCTGCGTCTCAGAGTCTCTGCGTCTCAGAGTCTCTGCGTCTGTGCGTCTCAGAGTCTCAGAGTCTCTGCGTCTCTGCGTCTCAGAGTCTCTGCGTCTCAGAGTCTCTGCGTCTCAGAGTCTCTGCGTCTCAGAGTCTCAGAGTCTCTGCGTCTCTGCGTCTCAGAGTCTCTGCGTCTCAGAGTCTCTGCGTCTCAGAGTCTCTGCGTCTCAGAGTCTCTGCGTCTCAGAGTCTCTGCGTCTCAGAGTCTCTGCGTCTCTGCGTCTCAGAGTCTCTGCGTCTCAGAGTCTCTGCGTCTCTGCGTCTCAGAGTCTCTGCGCCTCAGAGTCTCGGAGTCTCAGAGTCTCTGCGTCTCTGCGTCTCAGAGTCTCTGCTTCTCAGAGTCTCTGCGTCTCTGCGTCTCAGAGTCTCTGCGTCTCAGAGTCTCTGCGTCTCAGAGTCTCTGCGTCTCAGAGTCTCTGCGTCTCAGAGTCTCTGCGTCTCAGAGTCTCTGCGTCTCTGCGTCTCAGAGTCTCTGCGTCTCAGAGTCTCTGCGTCTCTGCGTCTCAGAGTCTCTGCGTCTCAGAGTCTCTGCATCTCAGAGTCTCTGCGTCTCTGCGCCTCTGCGTCTCAGAGTCTCGGCGTCTCAGAGTCTCTGCGTCTCAGAGTCTCTGCGTCTCAGAGTCTCTGCGTCTGAGTCTCTGCGTCTCTGCGTCTCAGAGTCTCTGCTTCTCAGAGTCTCTGCGTCTCAGAGTCTCTGCGTCTCAGAGTCTCTGCGTCTCTGCTTCTCAGAGTCTCTGCGTCTCAGAGTCTCTGCGTCTCAGAGTCTCTGCGTCTCAGAGTCTCTGCGTCTCAGAGTCTCTGCGTCTCAGAGTCTCTGCGTCTCAGAGTCTCTGCGTCGCAGAGTCTCAGAGTCTCTGCGTCTCTGCGTCTCAGAGTCTCAGAGTCTCTGCGTCTCAGGGTCTCTGCGTCTCAGAGTCTCTGCGTCTCTGCGTCTCAGAGTCTCTGCGTCTCAGAGTCTCTGCGTCTCTGCGTCTCAGAGTCTGAGTCTCTGCGTCTCTGCGTCTCAGAGTCTCAGAGTCTCTGCGTCTCAGAGTCTCTGCGTCTCAGAGTCTCAGAGTCTCTGCGTCTCTGCGTCTCTGCGTCTCAGACTCTCTGCGTCTCAGAGTCTCTGCGTCTTAGAGTCTCTGCGTCTCAGAGTCTCAGAGTCTCAGAGCCTCAGAGTCTCTGCGTCTCTGCGTCTCAGAGTCTCAGAGTCTCTGCGTCTTAGAGTCTCTGCGTCTCAGAGTCTCTGCGTCTGTGCGTCTCAGAGTCTCGGCGTCGCTGCGTCTCTGCGTCTCAGAGTCTCAGAGTCTCTGCGTCTCTGCGTCTCAGAGTCTCTGCGTCTCAGAGTCTCAGAGTCACAGAGTCTCTGCGTCTCAGAGTCTCTGCGTCTCAGAGTCTCAGAGTCTCTGCGTCTCTGCGTCTCAGAGTCTCTGCGTCTCAGAGTCTCTGCGTCTCAGAGTCTCTGCGTCTCAGAGTCTCTGCGTCTCAGAGTCTCTGCGTCTCTGCGTCTCAGCGTCTCAGAGTCTCTGCGTCTCTGCGTCTCAGAGTCTCTGCGTCTCAGAGTCTCTGCATCTCAGAGTCTCAGAGTCTCTGCGTCTCTGCGTCTCAGAGTCTCTGCGTCTCAGAGTCTCTGCGTCTCAGAGTCTCTGCGTCTCAGAGTCTCTGCGTCTCAGAGTCTCTGCGTCTCAGAGTCTCTGCGTCTCAGAGTCTCTGCGTCTCAGAGTCTCTGCGTCTCTGCGTCTCAGTATCTGCGTTTTAGAGTCTCTGCGTCTCAGAGTCTCTGCGTCTCAGAGTCTCTGCGTCTCAGAGTCTCTGCGTCTCTGCGTCTCAGAGTCTCAGAGTCCCTGCGTCTCTGCGTCTCAGAGTCTCTGCGTCTCAGAGTCTCTGCGTCTCAGAGTCTCTGCGTCTCTGCGTCTCAGAGTCTCTGCGTCTCAGAGTCTCTGCGTCTCAGAGTCTCTGCGTCTCAGAGTCTCAGAGTCTCTGCGTCTCTGCGTCTCAGAGTCACAGAGTCTCTGCGTCTCAGAGTCTCTGCGTCTCAGAGTCTCTGCGTCTCAGATTCTCAGAGTCTCTGCGTCTCTGCGTCTCTGCGTCTCAGAGTCTCTGCGTCTCTGCGTCTCAGAGTCTCTGCGTCTCAGAGTCTCTGCGTCTCAGAGTCTCAGAGTCTCTGCGTCTCTGCGTCTCAGAGTCACAGAGTCTCTGCGTCTCAGAGTCTCTGCGTCTCAGAGTCTCTGCGTCTCAGAGTCTCAGAGTCTCTGCGTCTCTGCGTCTCTGCGTCTCAGAGTCTCTGCGTCTCAGAGTCTCTGCGTCTCAGAGTCTCTGCGTCTCTGCGTCTCAGAGTCTCTGCGTCTCAGAGTCTCTGCGTCTCAGAGTCTCTGCGTCTCTGCGTCTCAGAGTCTCTGCGTCTCAGAGTCTCTGCGTCTCAGAGTCTCTGCGTCTCAGAGTCTCTGCGTCTCAGAGTCTCAGCGTCTCAGAGTCTCTGCGTCTCTGCGTCTCAGAGTCTCTGCGCCGCAGAGTCTCTGTGTCACAGCGTCCCTGCGTCTCAGCGTCTCTGCGTGTCTGCGTCTTAGAGTCTCTGCGTCTCTGCATCTCAGATTCTCTGTGTCTCTGCGTCTCAGAGTCTCTGCGCCTCAGAGTCTCTGCGTCTCAGAGTCTCTGCGTCTCAGAGTCTCTGCGCCTCAGAGTCTCAGAATCTCTGCGTCTCAGAGTCTCTGCGTCTCAGAGTCTCTGCGTCTCAGAGTCTCTGCGTCTCTGCGTCTCAGAGTCTCAGAGTCTCTGCGTCTCTGCGTCTCAGAGTCTCTGCGTCTCTGCGTCTCAGAGTCTCAGAGTCTCTGCGTCTCAGAGTCTCTGCGTCTCAGAGTCTCTGCGTCTCAGAGTCTCTGCGTCTCTGTGTCTCTGCGTCTCAGAGTCTCAGAGTCTCTGCGTCTCTGCGTCTCAGAGTCTCAGAGTCTCTGCGTCTCAGAGTCTCTGCGTCTCAGAGTCTCTGCGTCTCAGAGTCTCTGCGTCTCAGAGTCTCTGCGTCTCAGAGTCTCTGCGTCTCTGCGTCTCAGAGTCTCTGCGTCTCAGAGTCTCTGCGTCTCAGAGTCTCTGCGTCTCAGAGTCTCTGCGTCTCAGAGTCTCTGCGCCTCTGCGTCTCAGAGTCTCTGCGCCTCAGAGTCTCTGCGTCTCTGCGTCTCAGAGTCTCTGCGTCTCAGAGTCTCTGCGTCTCAGAGTCTCTGCGTCTCAGAGTCTCTGCGTCTCAGAGTCTCTGCGTCTCAGAGTCTCTGCTTCTCAGAGTCTCTGCGTCTCAGAGTCTCTGCGTCTCAGAGTCTCTGCGTCTCTGCGTCTCTGCGTCTCAGAGTCTCTGCGTCTCAGAGTCTCTGCGTCTCAGAGTCTCTGCGTCTCAGAGTCTCTGCGTCTCAGAGTCTCTGCGTCTCTGCGTCTCAGAGTCTCTGCGTCTCAGAGTCTCTGCGTCTCAGAGTCTCTGCGTCTCAGAGTCTCTGCGTCTCAGAGTCTCTGCGTCTCAGAGTCTCTGCGTCTCAGAGTCTCTGCGTCTCAGAGTCTCTGCGTCTCTGCGTCTCAGAGTCTCTGCGTCTCAGAGTCTCTGCGTCTCAGAGTCTCTGCGTCTCAGAGTCTCTGCGTCTCAGAGTCTCTGCGTCTCAGAGTCTCTAGCGTCTCAGAGTCTCTGCGTCTCAGAGTCTCTGCGTCTCTGCGTCTCAGAGTCTCTGCGTCTCAGAGTCTCTGCGTCTCTGCGTCTCAGAGTCTCTGCGTCTCAGAGTCTCTGCGTCTCAGAGTCTCTGCGTCTCAGAGTCCCTGCGTCTCACAGTCTCTGCGTCTCAGAGTCTCAGAGTCTCTGCGTCTCTGCGTCTCAGAGTCTCAGAGTCTCTGCGTCTCAGGGTCTCAGGGTCTCTGCGTCGCAGAGTCTCTGCGTCTCTGCGTCTCTGCGTCTCAGAGTCTCTGCGTCTCAGAGTCTCAAGTCTCTGCGTCTCTGCGTCTCTGCGTCTCAGAGTCTGAGTCTCTGAGTCTCTGCGTCTCTGCGTCTCAGAGTCTCAGAGTCTCTGCGTCTCAGAGTCTCTGCGTCTCAGAGTCTCTGCGTCTCAGAGTCTCAGAGTCTCTGCGTCTCTGCGTCTCAGAGTCTCAGAGTCTCTGCGTCTCAGGGTCTCTGCGTCTCAGAGTCTCTGCGTCTCTGCGTCTCTGCGTCTCAGAGTCTCAGAGTCTCTGCGTCTCAGAGTCTCTGCGTCTCAGAGTCTGAGTCTCTGCGTCTCTGCGTCTCAGAGTCTCAGAGTCTCTGCGTCTCAGAGTCTCTGCGTCTCAGAGTCTCTGCGTCTCAGAGTCTCTGCGTCTCAGAGTCTCTGCGTCTCAGAGTCTCAGAGTCTCTGCGTCTCAGAGTCTCAGAGTCTCTGCGTCTCTGCGTCTCAGAGTCTCTGCGTCTCAGAGTCTCTGCGTCTCAGAGTCTCAGAGTCTCAGAGTCTCTGCGTCTCAGAGTCTCAGAGTCTCTGCGTCTCAGAGTCTCTGCGTCTCAGAGTCTCTGCGTCTCAGAGTCTCTGCGTCTCAGAGTCTCTGCGTCTCAGAGTCTCTGCGTCTCAGAGTCTCAGAGTCTCTGCGTCTCAGAGTCTCAGAGTCTCAGAGTCTCTGCGTCTCTGCGTCTCAGAGTCTCTGCGTCTCAGAGTCTCTGCGTCTCAGAGTCTCAGAGTCTCTGCGTCTCAGAGTCTCTGCGTCTCAGAGTCTCAGAGTCTCTGCGTCTCAGAGTCTCTGCGTCTCAGAGTCTCTGCGTCTCAGAGTCTCTGCGTCTCAGAGTCTCTGCGTCTCAGAGTCTCTGCGTCTCAGAGTCTCTGCGTCTCAGAGTCTCTGCGTCTCAGAGTCTCAGAGTCTCTGCGTCTCAGAGTCTCAGAGTCTCAGAGTCTCTGCGTCTCTGCGTCTCAGAGTCTCTGCGTCTCAGAGTCTCTGCGTCTCAGAGTCTCTGCGTCTCAGAGTCTCTGCGTCTCAGAGTCTCTGCGTCTCAGAGTCTCTGCGTCTCAGAGTCTCAGAGTCTCTGCGTCTCAGAGTCTCAGAGTCTCAGAGTCTCTGCGTCTCTGCGTCTCAGAGTCTCTGCGTCTCAGAGTCTCTGCGTCTCAGAGTCTCAGAGTCTCTGCGTCTCTGCGTCTCTGCGTCTCAGAGTCTCTGCGTCTCAGAGTCTCTGCGTCTCAGAGTCTCTGCGTCTCAGAGTCTCTGCGTCTCAGAGTCTCTGCGTCTCAGAGTCTCTGCGTCTCAGAGTCTCTGCGTCTCAGAGTCTCTGCGTCTCAGAGTCTCAGAGTCTCTGCGTCTCAGAGTCTCAGAGTCTCAGAGTCTCAGAGTCTCTGCGTCTCTGCGTCTCAGAGTCTCTGCGTCTCAGAGTCTCTGCGTCTCAGAGTCTCAGAGTCTCTGCGTCTCAGAGTCTCAGAGTCTCAGAGTCTCTGCGTCTCTGCGTCTCTGCGTCTCAGAGTCTCTGCGTCTCAGAGTCTCTGCGTCTCAGAGTCTCAGAGTCTCAGAGTCTCAGAGTCTCTGCGTCTCAGAGTCTCAGAGTCTCTGCGTCTCAGAGTCTCTGCGTCTCAGAGTCTCTGCGTCTCAGAGTCTCTGCGTCTCAGAGTCTCTGCGTCTCAGAGTCTCTGCGTCTCAGAGTCTCTGCGTCTCAGAGTCTCTGCGTCTCAGAGTCTCTGCGTCTCAGAGTCTCTGCGTCTCTGCGTCTCTGCGTCTCAGAGTCTCAGAGTCTCTGCGTCTCAGAGTCTCTGCGTCTCAGAGTCTCTGCGTCTCAGAGTCTCTGCGTCTCTGCGTCTCAGAGTCTCAGAGTCTCTGCGTCTCTGCGTCTCAGAGTCTCTGCGTCTCAGAGTCTCTGCGTCTCAGAGTCTCTGCGTCTCAGAGTCTCTGCGTCTCAGAGTCTCAGAGTCTCTGCGTCTCAGAGTCTCAGAGTCTCAGAGTCTCTGCGTCTCTGCGTCTCAGAGTCTCTGCGTCTCAGAGTCTCTGCGTCTCAGAGTCTCAGAGTCTCAGAGTCTCTGCGTCTCAGAGTCTCAGAGTCTCTGCGTCTCAGAGTCTCTGCGTCTCAGAGTCTCTGCGTCTCAGAGTCTCTGCGTCTCAGAGTCTCTGCGTCTCAGAGTCTCTGCGTCTCAGAGTCTCTGCGTCTCAGAGTCTCTGCGTCTCTGCGTCTCTGCGTCTCTGCGTCTCTGCGTCTCAGAGTCTCAGAGTCTCTGCGTCTCAGAGTCTCTGCGTCTCAGAGTCTCTGCGTCTCTGCGTCTCAGAGTCTCAGAGTCTCTGCGTCTCTGCGTCTCAGAGTCTCTGCGTCTCAGAGTCTCTGCGTCTCTGCGTCTCTGCGTCTCAGAGTCTCAGAGTCTCAGAGTCTCTGCGTCTCTGCGTCTCAGAGTCTCTGCGTCTCAGAGTCTCTGCGTCTCTGCGTCTCTGCGTCTCAGAGTCTCAGAGTCTCTGCGTCTCAGAGTCTCTGCGTCTCAGAGTCTCTGCGTCTCAGAGTCTCTGCGTCTCTGCGTCTCAGAGTCTCAGAGTCTCTGCGTCTCTGCGTCTCAGAGTCTCTGCGTCTCAGAGTCTCTGCGTCTCAGAGTCTCAGAGTCTCTGCGTCTCTGCGTCTCTGCGTCTCTGCGTCTCAGAGTCTCTGCGTCTCAGAGTCTCTGCGTCTCTGCGTCTCTGCGTCTCTGCGTCTCTGCGTCTCAGAGTCTCAGAGTCTCTGCGTCTCAGAGTCTCTGCGTCTCAGAGTCTCTGCGTCTCTGCGTCTCAGAGTCTCAGAGTCTCTGCGTCTCTGCGTCTCAGAGTCTCTGCGTCTCAGAGTCTCTGCGTCTCTGCGTCTCTGCGTCTCAGAGTCTCAGAGTCTCAGAGTCTCTGCGTCTCTGCGTCTCAGAGTCTCTGCGTCTCAGAGTCTCTGCGTCTCTGCGTCTCTGCGTCTCAGAGTCTCAGAGTCTCTGCGTCTCAGAGTCTCTGCGTCTCAGAGTCTCTGCGTCTCAGAGTCTCTGCGTCTCTGCGTCTCAGAGTCTCAGAGTCTCTGCGTCTCTGCGTCTCAGAGTCTCTGCGTCTCAGAGTCTCTGCGTCTCAGAGTCTCAGAGTCTCTGCGTCTCTGCGTCTCTGCGTCTCTGCGTCTCAGAGTCTCTGCGTCTCTGCGTCTCTGCGTCTCTGCGTCTCAGAGTCTCAGAGTCTCTGCGTCTCAGAGTCTCTGCGTCTCAGAGTCTCTGCGTCTCTGCGTCTCAGAGTCTCAGAGTCTCTGCGTCTCTGCGTCTCAGAGTCTCTGCGTCTCAGAGTCTCTGCGTCTCTGCGTCTCAGAGTCTCAGAGTCTCTGCGTCTCTGCGTCTCAGAGTCTCTGCGTCTCAGAGTCTCTGCGTCTCAGAGTCTCAGAGTCTCTGCGTCTCTGCGTCTCTGCGTCTCTGCGTCTCAGAGTCTCTGCGTCTCAGAGTCTCTGCGTCTCTGCGTCTCTGCGTCTCTGCGTCTCAGAGTCTCAGAGTCTCTGCGTCTCAGAGTCTCTGCGTCTCAGAGTCTCTGCGTCTCAGAGTCTCAGAGTCTCAGAGTCTCTGCGTCTCTGCGTCTCAGAGTCTCTGCGTCTCAGAGTCTCTGCGTCTCAGAGTCTCAGAGTCTCTGCGTCTCTGCGTCTCTGCGTCTCAGAGTCTCTGCGTCTCAGAGTCTCTGCGTCTCAGAGTCTCAGAGTCTCTGCGTCTCTGCGTCTCAGAGTCTCTGCGTCTCAGAGTCTCTGCGTCTGTGCGTCTCAGAGTCTCAGAGTCTCTGCGTCTCTGCGTCTCAGAGTCTCTGCGTCTCAGAGTCTCTGCGTCTCAGAGTCTCAGAGTCTCTGCGTCTCTGCGTCTCAGAGTCTCTGCGTCTCAGAGTCTCTGCGTCTCAGAGTCCCAGAGTCTCAGAGTCTCTGCGTCTCAGAGTCTCAGAGTCTCTGCGTCTCTGCGTCTCAGAGTCTCTGCGTCTCAGAGTCTCTGCGTCTGTGCGTCTCAGAGTCTCAGAGTCTCTGCGTCTCTGCGTCTCAGAGTCTCTGCGTCTCAGAGTCTCTGCGTCTCAGAGTCTCAGAGTCTCTGCGTCTCTGCGTCTCAGAGTCTCTGCGTCTCAGAGTCTCTGCGTCTCAGAGTCTCTGCGTCTCAGAGTCTCTGCGTCTCAGAGTCTCTGCGTCTCAGAGTCTCTGCGTCTCAGAGTCTCTGCGTCTCAGAGTCTCTGCGTCTCAGAGTCTCTGCGTCTCTGCGTCTCAGAGTCTCTGCGTCTCAGAGTCTCTGCGTCTCTGCGTCTCAGAGTCTCTGCGCCTCAGAGTCTCGGAGTCTCAGAGTCTCTGCGTCTCTGCGTCTCAGAGTCTCTGCTTCTCAGAGTCTCTGCGTCTCAGAGTCTCAGAGTCTCTGCGTCTCAGAGTCTCTGCGTCTCAGAGTCTCTGCGTCTCAGAGTCTCTGCGTCTCAGAGTCTCTGCGTCTCAGAGTCTCTGCGTCTCAGAGTCTCAGAGTCTCAGAGTCTCTGCGTCTCTGCGTCTCAGAGTCTCTGCGTCTCAGAGTCTCTGCGTCTCAGAGTCTCGGCGTCTCAGAGTCTCTGCGTCTCAGAGTCTCTGCGTCTCAGAGTCTCTGCGTCTGAGTCTCTGCGTCTCTGCGTCTCAGAGTCTCTGCTTCTCAGAGTCTCTGCGTCTCAGAGTCTCTGCGTCTCAGAGTCTCTGCGTCTCTGCTTCTCAGAGTCTCTGCGTCTCAGAGTCTCTGCGTCTCAGAGTCTCTGCGTCTCAGAGTCTCAGAGTCTCTGCGTCTCAGAGTCTCTGCGTCTCAGAGTCTCTGCGTCGCAGAGTCTCAGAGTCTCTGCGTCTCTGCGTCTCAGAGTCTCAGAGTCTCTGCGTCTCAGGGTCTCTGCGTCTCAGAGTCTCTGCGTCTCTGCGTCTCAGAGTCTCTGCGTCTCAGAGTCTCTGAGTCTCAGAGTCTCTGCGTCTCAGAGTCTCAGAGTCTCAGAGTCTCTGCGTCTCAGAGTCACAGAGTCTCTGCGTCTCTGCGTCTCAGAGTCTCTGCGTCTCAGAGTCTCTGCGTCTCAGAGTCTCTGCGTCTCAGAGTCTCTGCGTCTCAGAGTCTCTGCGTCTCTGCGTCTCAGAGTCTCTGCGTCTCAGAGTCTCTGCGTCTCAGAGTCTCTGCGTCTCAGAGTCTCTGCGTCTGAGAGTCTCTGCGTCTCAGAGTCTCTGCGTCTCTGCGTCTCTGCGTCTCAGAGTCTCTGCGTCTCAGAGTCTCTGCGTCTCAGAGTCTCTGCGTCTCTGCGTCTCAGAGTCTCTGCGTCTCTGCGTCTCTGCGTCTCAGAGTCTCTGCGTCTCTGCGTCTCAGAGTCTCTGCGTCTCTGCGTCTCAGAGTCTCTGCGTCTCAGAGTCTCTGCGTCTCTGCGTCTCTGCGTCTCAGAGTCTCTGCGTCTCTGCGTCTCAGAGTCTCTGCGTCTCTGCGTCTCAGAGTCTCTGCGTCTCAGAGTCTCTGCGTCTCTGCGTCTCAGAGTCTCAGAGTCTCTGCGTCTCAGAGTCTCTGCGTCTCTGCGTCTCAGAGTCTCTGCGTCTCAGAGTCTCTGCGTCTCAGAGTCTCTGCGTCTCAGAGTCTCTGCGTCTCAGAGTCTCTGCGTCTCAGAGTCTCTGCGTCTCAGAGTCTCTGCGTCTCTGCGTCTCAGAGTCTCTGCGTCTCTGCGTCTCAGAGTCTCTGCGTCTCAGAGTCTCTGCGTCTCTGCGTCTCAGAGTCTCAGAGTCTCTGCGTCTCAGAGTCTCTGCGTCTCAGAGTCTCTGCGCCGCAGAGTCTCTGCGTCTCAGAGTCTCTGCGTCTCAGAGTGTCAGAGTCTCTGCGTCTCAGCGTCTCTGCGTCTCAGAGTCTCAGAGTCTCAGAGTCTCTGCGTCTCAGAGTCTCTGCGTCTCAGAGTCTCTGAGTCTCAGAGTCTCTGCGTCTCAGAGTCTCTGCGTCTCAGAGTCTCTGCGTCTCAGAGTCTCTGCGTCTCTGCGTCTCAGAGTCTCTGCGTCTCAGAGTCTCTGCGTCTCAGAGTCTCTGCGTCTCTGCGTCTCAGAGTCTCTGCGTCTCAGAGTCTCTGCGTCTCAGAGTCTCTGCGTCTCTGCGTCTCTGCGTCTCAGAGTCTCTGCGTCTCAGAGTCTCTGCGTCTCAGAGTCTCTGCGTCTCAGAGTCACAGAGTCTCTGCGTCTCAGAGTCTCTGCGTCTCAGAGTCTCTGCGTCTCAGAGTCTCTGCGTCTCTGCGTCTCAGAGTCTCTGCGTCTCAGAGTCTCTGCGTCTCTGCGTCTCAGAGTCTCTGCGTCTCAGAGTCTCTGCGTCTCAGAGTCTCTGCGTCTCAGAGTCTCTGCGTCTCAGAGTCTCTGCGTCTCAGAGTCTCTGCGTCTCAGAGTCTCTGCGTCTCAGAGTCTCTGCGTCTCTGCGTCTCTGCGTCTCAGAGTCTCTGCGTCTCTGCGTCTCAGAGTCTCTGCGTCTCAGAGTCTCTGCGTCTCAGAGTCTCTGCGTCTCAGAGTCTCTGCGTCTCAGAGTCTCTGCGTCTCAGAGTCTCTGCGTCTCAGAGTCTCTGCGTCTCAGAGTCTCTGCGTCTCAGAGTCTCTGCGTCTCTGCGTCTCAGAGTCTCTGCGTCTCAGAGTCTCTGCGTCTCAGAGTCTCTGTGTCTCTGCGTCTCAGAGTCTCTGCGTCTCAGAGTCTCTGCGTCTCAGAGTCTCTGCGTCTCTGCGTCTCAGTGTCTCTGCGTCTCAGAGTCTCTGCGTCTCAGAGTCTCTGCGTCTCAGAGTCTCTGCGTCTCAGAGTCTCTGTGTCTCTGCGTCTCAGAGTCTCTGCGTCTCAGAGTCTCTGCGTCTCAGAGTCTCTGCGTCTCAGAGTCTCTGCGTCTCAGAGTCTCTGCGTCTCAGAGTCTCTGCGTCTCAGAGTCTCTGCGTCTCTGCGTCTCAGTGTCTCTGCGTCTCAGTGTCTCTGCGTCTCAGAGTCTCTGCGTCTCAGAGTCTCTGCGTCTCAGAGTCTCTGCGTCTCAGAGTCTCTGTGTCTCTGCGTCTCAGAGTCTCTGCGTCTCAGAGTCTCTGCGTCTCAGAGTCTCTGCGTCTCAGAGTCTCTGCGTCTCAGAGTCTCTGCGTCTCAGAGTCTCTGCGTCTCAGAGTCTCTGCGTCTCAGAGTCTCTGCGTCTCTGCGTCTCAGTGTCTCTGCGTCTCAGAGTCTCTGCGTCTCAGAGTCTCTGCGTCTCAGAGTCTCTGCGTCTCAGAGTCTCTGTGTCTCTGCGTCTCAGAGTCTCTGCGTCTCAGAGTCTCTGCGTCTCAGAGTCTCTGCGTCTCAGAGTCTCTGCGTCTCAGAGTCTCTGCGTCTCAGAGTCTCTGCGTCTCAGAGTCTCTGCGTCTCTGCGTCTCAGAGTCTCTGCGTCTCAGAGTCTCTGCGTCTCTGCGTCTCAGAGTCTCTGCGCCTCAGAGTCTCGGAGTCTCAGAGTCTCTGCGTCTCTGCGTCTCAGAGTCTCTGCTTCTCAGAGTCTCTGCGTCTCAGAGTCTCAGAGTCTCTGCGTCTCAGAGTCTCTGCGTCTCAGAGTCTCTGCGTCTCAGAGTCTCTGCGTCTCAGAGTCTCTGCGTCTCAGAGTCTCAGAGTCTCAGAGTCTCTGCGTCTCTGCGTCTCAGAGTCTCTGCGTCTCAGAGTCTCTGCGTCTCAGAGTCTCGGCGTCTCAGAGTCTCTGCGTCTCAGAGTCTCTGCGTCTGAGTCTCTGCGTCTCTGCGTCTCAGAGTCTCTGCTTCTCAGAGTCTCTGCGTCTCAGAGTCTCTGCGTCTCAGAGTCTCTGCGTCTCTGCTTCTCAGAGTCTCTGCGTCTCAGAGTCTCTGCGTCTCAGAGTCTCTGCGTCTCAGAGTCTCTGCGTCTCAGAGTCTCTGCGTCTCAGAGTCTCTGCGTCTCAGAGTCTCTGCGTCGCAGAGTCTCAGAGTCTCTGCGTCTCTGCGTCTCAGAGTCTCAGAGTCTCTGCGTCTCAGGGTCTCTGCGTCTCAGAGTCTCTGCGTCTCTGCGTCTCAGAGTCTCTGCGTCTCAGAGTCTCTGCGTCTCAGAGTCTCTGCGTCTCTGCGTCTCAGAGTCTGAGTCTCTGCGTCTCTGCGTCTCAGAGTCTCAGAGTCTCTGCGTCTCAGAGTCTCTGCGTCTCAGAGTCTCAGAGTCTCTGCGTCTCTGCGTCTCTGCGTCTCAGACTCTCTGCGTCTCAGAGTCTCTGCGTCTTAGAGTCTCTGCGTCTCAGAGTCTCAGAGTCTCAGAGCCTCAGAGTCTCTGCGTCTCTGCGTCTCAGAGTCTCAGAGTCTCTGCGTCTTAGAGTCTCTGCGTCTCAGAGTCTCTGCGTCTGTGCGTCTCAGAGTCTCTGCGTCGCTGCGTCTCTGCGTCTCAGAGTCTCAGAGTCTCTGCGTCTCAGAGTCTCTGCGTCTCTGCGTCTCAGAGTCTCTGCGTCTCTGCGTCTCTGAGTCTCAGAGTCTCTGCGTCTCAGAGTCTCAGAGTCTCAGAGTCTCTGCGTCTCAGAGTCACAGAGTCTCTGCGTCTCTGCGTCTCAGAGTCTCTGCGTCTCAGAGTCTCTGCGTCTCAGAGTCTCTGCGTCTCAGAGTCTCTGCGTCTCTGCGTCTCAGAGTCTCTGCGTCTCAGAGTCTCTGCGTCTCAGAGTCTCTGCGTCTCAGAGTCTCTGCGTCTCAGAGTCTCTGCGTCTCTGCGTCTCAGAGTCTCTG
Source organism: Carcharhinus amblyrhynchos (assembly GCF_965287045.1). Lineage (NCBI taxonomy): Eukaryota > Metazoa > Chordata > Chondrichthyes > Carcharhiniformes > Carcharhinidae > Carcharhinus > Carcharhinus amblyrhynchos. Next base: position 134,726 of record NW_027650166.1, read on the forward strand.
CGTCTCAGAGTCTCTGCGTCTCAGAGTCTCTGCGTCTCTGCGTCTCAGAGTCTCTGCGTCTCTGCGTCTCTGCGTCTCAGAGTCTCTGCGTCTCTGCGTCTCAGAGTCTCTGCGTCTCTGCGTCTCAGAGTCTCTGCGTCTCAGAGTCTCTGCGTCTCTGCGTCTCAGAGTCTCAGAGTCTCTGCGTCTCAGAGTCTCTGCGTCTCTGCGTCTCAGAGTCTCTGCGTCTCAGAGTCTCTGCGTCTCAGAGTCTCTGCGTCTCTGCGTCTCAGAGTCTCTGCGTCTCTGCGTCTCAGAGTCTCTGCGTCTCTGCGTCTCAGAGTCTCTGCGTCTCAGAGTCTCTGCGTCTCTGCGTCTCAGAGTCTCAGAGTCTCTGCGTCTCAGAGTCTCTGCGTCTCAGAGTCTCTGCGCCGCAGAGTCTCTGCGTCTCAGAGTCTCTGCGTCTCAGAGTGTCAGAGTCTCTGCGTCTCAGCGTCTCTGCGTCTCAGAGTCTCAGAGTCTCAGAGTCTCAGAGTCTCTGCGTCTCAGAGTCTCTGCGTCTCAGAGTCTCTGCGTCTCAGAGTCTCTGCGTCTCAGAGTCTCTGCGTCTCAGAGTCTCTGCGTCTCAGAGTCTCTGCGTCTCAGAGTCTCTGCGTCTCTGCGTCTCAGAGTCTCTGCGTCTCAGAGTCTCTGCGTCTCAGAGTCTCTGCGTCTCAGAGTCTCTGCGTCTCTGCGTCTCAGAGTCTCTGCGTCTCAGAGTCTCTGCGTCTCAGAGTCTCTGCGTCTCTGCGTCTCTGCGTCTCAGAGTCTCTGCGTCTCAGAGTCTCAGAGTCTCTGCGTCTCTGCGTCTCAGAGTCACAGAGTCTCTGCGTCTCAGAGTCTCTGCGTCTCAGAGTCTCTGCGTCTCAGAGTCTCTGCGTCTCTGCGTCTCTGCGTCTCAGAGTCTCTGCGTCTCAGAGTCTCTGCGTCTCAGAGTCTCTGCGTCTCAGAGTCTCTGCGTCTCTGCGTCTCTGCGTCTCAGAGTCTCTGCGTCTCTGTCTCAGAGTCTCTGCGTCTCAGAGTCTCTGCGTCTCAGAGTCTCTGCGTCTCAGAGTCTCTGCGTCTCAGAGTCTCTGCGTCTCAGAGTCTCTGCGTCTCAGAGTCTCTGCGTCTCAGAGTCTCTGCGTCTCAGAGTCTCTGCGTCTCAGAGTCTCTGCGTCTCAGAGTCTCTGCGTCTCTGCGTCTCAGAGTCTCTGCGTCTCAGAGTCTCTGCGTCTCAGAGTCTCTGTGTCTCTGCGTCTCAGAGTCTCTGCGTCTCAGAGTCTCTGCGTCTCAGAGTCTCTGCGTCTCAGAGTCTCAGTGTCTCTGCGTCTCAGAGTCTCTGCGTCTCAGAGTCTCTGCGTCTCAGAGTCTCTGCGTCTCAGAGTCTCTGTGTCTCTGCGTCTCAGAGTCTCTGCGTCTCAGAGTCTCTGCGTCTCAGAGTCTCTGCGTCTCAGAGTCTCTGCGTCTCAGAGTCTCTGCGTCTCAGAGTCTCTGCGTCTCTGCGTCTCAGAGTCTCTGCGTCTCAGAGTCTCTGCGTCTCAGAGTCTCTGCGTCTCAGAGTCTCTGCGTCTCAGAGTCTCTGCGTCTCAGAGTCTCTGCGTCTCAGAGTCTCTGCGTCTCTGCGTCTCAGAGTCTCTGCGTCTCAGAGTCTCTGCGTCTCAGAGTCTCTGCGTCTCTGCGTCTCAGAGTCTCAGCGTCTCAGATTCTCTGCGTCTCTGCGTCTCTGCGTCTCAGAGTCTCTGCGTCGCAGAGTCTCTGTGTCACAGCGTCTCTGCGTCTCAGCGTCTCTGCGTGTCTGCGTCTCAGAGTCTCTGCGTCTCTGCATCTCAGATTCTCTGTGTCTCTGCGCCTCAGAGTCTCTGCGCCTCAGAGTCTCTGCGTCTCAGAGTCTCTGCGCCTCAGAGTCTCTGCGCCTCAGAGTCTCTGCGCCTCAGAGTCTCTGCGCCTCAGAGTCTCTGCGCCTCAGAGTCTCTGCGCCTCAGAGTCTCTGCGCCTCAGAGTCTCTGCGCCTCAGAGTCTCGGAGTCTCGGAGTCTCGGAGTCTCTGCGTCTCTGCGTCTCAGAGTCTCTGCTTCTCAGAGTCTCTGCGTCTCAGAGTCTCTGCGTCTCAGAGTCTCAGAGTCTCTGCGTCTCTGCGTCTCAGAGTCTCAGAGTCTCTACGTCTCAGAGTCTCTGCGTCTCAGAGTCTCTGCGTCTCAGAGTCTCTGCGTCTCAGGGTCTCTGCGTCTCTGCGTCTCAGAGTCTCTGCGTCTCAGAGTCTCTGCGTCTCTGCGTCTCAGAGTCTCTGCGTCTCTGCGTCTCAGAGTCTCTGCGTCTCTGCGTCTCAGAGTCTCAGAGTCTCTGCGTCTCTGCGTCTCTGCGTCTCAGAGTCTCAGAGTCTCTGCGTCTCAGAGTCTCTGCGTCTCAGAGTCTCTGCGTCTCAGAGTCTCAGAGTCTCTGCGTCTCAGAGTCTCTGCGTCTCAGAGTCTCTGCGTCTCAGAGTCTCTGCGTCTCAGAGTCTCTGCGTCTCAGAGTCTCTGCGTCTCAGAGTCTCTGCGTCTCTGCGTCTCAGAGTCTCAGAGTCTCTGCGTCTCTGCGTCTCAGAGTCTCTGCGTCTCTGCGTCTCAGAGTCTCTGCGTCTCAGTGTCTCTGCGTCTCAGAGTCTCTGCGTCTCAGAGTCTCTGCGTCTCAGAGTCTCTGCGTCTCAGAGTCTCAGAGTCTCTGCGTCTCTGCGTCTCAGAGTCTCTGCGTCTCAGAGTCTCTGCGTCTCAGAGTCTCTGCGTCTCTGCGTCTCTGCGTCTCAGAGTCTCTGCGTCTCAGAGTCTCTGCGTCTCAGAGTCTCTGCGTCTCTGCGTCTCAGAGTCTCTGCGTCTCAGAGTCTCTGCGTCTCAGAGTCTCTGCGTCTCAGAGTCTCTGCGTCTCTGCGTCTCTGAGTCTCAGAGTCTCTGCGTCTCAGAGTCTCAGAGTCTCTGCGTCTCTGCGTCTCAGAGTCTCTGCGTCTCAGAGTCTCTGCGTCTCAGAGTCTCTGCGTCTCTGCGTCTCTGCGTCTCAGAGTCTCTGCGTCTCAGAGTCTCTGCGTCTCAGAGTCTCTGCGTCTCTGAGTCTCAGAGTCTCTGCGTCTCAGAGTCTCTGCGTCTCAGAGTCTCTGTGTCTCAGAGTCTCTGCATCTCAGAGTCTCAGAGTCTCTGCGTCTCAGAGTCACAGAGTCTCTGCATCTCAGAGTCTCTGCGTCTCTGCGTCTCAGAGTCTCAGAGTCTCTGCGTCTCTGCGTCTCAGAGTCTGAGTCCCTGCGTCTCTGCGTCTCTGCGTCTCAGAGTCTCTGCGTCTCAGAGTCTCTGCGTCTCTGCGTCTCTGCGTCTCAGAGTCTCTGCGTCTCAGAGTCTCTGCGTCTCAGAGTCTCTGCGTCTCAGAGTCTCTGCGTCTCTGCGTCTCAGAGTCTCTGCGTCTCAGAGTCTCTGCGTCTCAGAGTCTCTGCGTCTCCGCGTCTCAGAGTCACAGAGTCTCTGCGTCTCAGAGTCTCTGCGTCTCAGAGTCTCTGCGTCTCTGCGTCTCAGAGTCTCTGCGTCTCAGAGTCTCTGCGTCTCAGAGTCTCTGCGTCTCAGAGTCTCAGAGTCACAGAGTCTCTGCGTCTCAGAGTCTCTGCGTCTCAGAGTCTCTGCGTCTCAGAGTCTCAGAGTCTCTGCGTCTCTGCGTCTCAGAGTCTCTGCGTCTCAGAGTCTCTGCGTCTCAGAGTCTCTGCGTCTCTGCGTCTCAGAGTCACAGAGTCTCTGCGTCTCAGAGTCTCTGCGTCTCAGAGTCTCTGCGTCTCAGAGTCTCAGAGTCTCAGAGTCTCTGCGTCTCTGCGTCTCAGAGTCTCTGCGTCTCAGAGTCTCTGCGTCTCAGAGTCTCTGCGTCTCAGAGTCTCTGCGTCTCTGCGTCTCAGAGTCACAGAGTCTCTGCGTCTCAGAGTCTCTGCGTCTCAGAGTCTCTGCGTCTCAGAGTCTCAGAGTCTCTGCGTCTCTGCGTCTCAGAGTCTCTGCGTCTCAGAGTCTCTGCGTCTCAGAGTCTCAGAGTCTCTGCGTCTCTGCGTCTCAGAGTCTCTGCGTCTCAGAGTCTCTGCGTCTCAGAGTCTCAGAGTCTCTGCGTCTCTGCGTCTCAGAGTCTCAGAGTCTCAGAGTCTCTGCGTCTCTGCGTCTCTGCGTCTCAGAGTCTCAGAGTCTCTGCGTCTCTGCGTCTCAGAGTCTCTGCGTCTCTGCGTCTCAGAGTCTCTGCGTCTCAGAGTCTCAGAGTCTCTGCGTCTCTGCGTCTCAGAGTCTCTGCGTCTCAGAGTCTCTGCGTCTCAGAGTCTCTGCGTCTCTGCGTCTCAGAGTCTCTGCGTCTCTGCGTCTCAGAGTCTCAGAGTCTCTGCGTCTCTGCGTCTCAGAGTCTCTGCGTCTCAGAGTCTCTGCGTCTCAGAGTCTCAGCGTCTCAGAGTCTCTGCGTCTCAGAGTCTCTGCGTCTCAGAGTCTCTGCGTCTCAGAGTCTCAGAGTCTCTGCGTCTCTGCGTCTCTGCGTCTCTGCGTCTCAGAGTCTCTGCGTCTCTGCGTCTCAGAGTCTCTGCGTCTCAGAGTCTCTGCGTCTCAGAGTCTCTGCGTCTCAGAGTCTCTGCGTCTCAGAGTCTCTGCGTCTCAGAGTCTCTGCGTCTCAGAGTCTCTGCGTCTCAGAGTCTCTGCGTCTCTGCGTCTCAGAGTCTCTGCGTCTCAGAGTCTCTGCGTCTCAGAGTCTCTGCGTCTCTGCGTCTCTGCGTCTCTGCGTCTCAGAGTCTCTGCGTCTCAGAGTCTCTGCGTCTCAGAGTCTCTGCGTCTCAGAGTCTCTGCGTCTCAGAGTTTCTGCGTCTCAGAGTCTCTGCGTCTCAGAGTCACAGGGTCTCTGCGTCTCAGAGTCTCTGCGTCTCAGAGTCTCAGAGTCTCAGAGTCTCTGCGTCTCTGCGTCTCTGCGTCTCAGAGTCTCAGAGTCTCTGCGTCTCTGCGTCTCTGCGTCTCAGAGTCTCTGCGTCTCAGAGTCTCTGCGTCTCAGAGTCTCTGCGTCTCAGAGTCTCAGAGTCTCTGCGTCTCTGCGTCTCAGAGTCTCAGAGTCTCAGATTCTCTGCGTCTCTGCGTCTCAGAGTCACAGAGTCTCTGCGTCTCAGAGTCTCTGCGTCTCAGAGTCTCTGCGTCTCAGAGTCTCTGCGTCTCAGAGTCTCTGCGTCTCAGAGTCTCTGCGTCTCAGAGTCTCTGCGTCTCAGAGTCTCTGCGTCTCAGAGTCTCTGCGTCTCAGAGTCTCTGCGTCTCAGAGTCTCTGCGTCTCAGAGTCTCTGCGTCTCAGAGTCTCTGCGTCTCAGAGTCTCTGCGTCTCAGAGTCTCTGCGTCTCAGAGTCTCTGCGTCTCTGCGTCTCTGCGTCTCTGCGTCTCAGAGTCTCAGAGTCTCTGCGTCTCTGCGTCTCTGCGTCTCAGAGTCTCTGCGTCTCAGAGTCTCTGCGTCTCAGAGTCTCTGCGTCTCAGAGTCTCTGCGTCTCAGAGTCTCTGCGTCTCAGAGTCTCTGCGTCTCTGCGTCTCAGAGTCTCTGCGTCTCAGAGTCTCTGCGTCTCAGAGTCTCTGCGTCTCAGAGTCTCAGAGTCTCAGATTCTCTGCGTCTCTGCGTCTCAGAGTCTCTGCGTCTCAGAGTCTCTGCGTCTCAGAGTCTCTGCGTCTCAGAGTCTCTGAGTCTCAGAGTCTCTGCGTCTCTGCGTCTCAGAGTCTCAGAGTCTCTGCGTCTCAGAGTCTCTGCGTCTCAGGGTCTCTGCGTCTCAGAGTCTCTGCGTCTCAGAGTCTCAGAGTCTCTGCGTCTCTGCGTCTCAGAGTCTCTGCGTCTCAGAGTCTCTGCGTCTCTGCGTCTCTGCGTCTCAGAGTCTCAGAGTCTCTGCGTCTCAGAGTCTCTGCGTCTCAGAGTCTCTGCGTCTCAGAGTCTCTGCGTCTCAGAGTCTCTGCGTCTCAGAGTCTCTGCGTCTCAGAGTCTCAGAGTCTCTGCGTCTCTGCGTCTCAGAGTCTCGGCGCCTCAGAGTCTCTGCGCCTCAGAGTCTCTGCGTCTCTGCGTCTCTGCGCCTCTGCGTCTCAGAGTCTCTGCGTCTCAGAGTCTCTGCGTCTCAGAGTCTCTGCGTCTCTGCGTCTCAGAGTCTCTGCGTCTCAGAGTCTCTGTTTCTCAGAGTCTCTGCGTCTCAGAGTCTCTGCGTCTCAGAGTCTCTGCGTCTCAGAGTCTCTGCGTCTCAGAGTCCCTGCTTCTCAGAGTCTCTGCGTCTCAGAGTCTCTGCGTCTCAGAGTCTCTGCGTCTCAGAGTCTCTGCGTCTCAGAGTCTCTGCGTCTCAGAGTCTCTGCGTCTCAGAGTCTCTGCGTCTCAGAGTCTCAGAGTCTCTGCGTCTCTGCGTCTCAGAGTCTCAGAGTCTCTGCGTCTCAGAGTCTCTGCGTCTCAGAGTCTCTGCGTCTCAGAGTCTCTGCGTCTCAGAGTCTCAGAGTCTCTGCGTCTCTGCGTCTCAGAGTCTCAGAGTCTCTGCGTCTCAGAGTCTCTGCGTCTCAGAGTCTCAGAGTCTCTGCGTCTCTGCGTCTCAGAGTCTCAGAGTCTCTGCGTCTCAGGGTCTCTGCGTCTCAGAGTCTCTGCGTCTCTGCGTCTCAGAGTCTCTGCGTCTCAGAGTCTCTGCGTCTCTGCGTCTCAGAGTCTGAGTCTCTGCGTCTCTGCGTCTCAGAGTCTCAGAGTCTCTGCGTCTCAGAGTCTCAGAGTCTCTGCGTCTCTGCGTCTCTGCGTCTCTGCGTCTCAGACTCTCTGCGTCTCTGCGTCTCTGCGTCTCAGACTCTCTGCGTCTCAGAGTCTCTGCGTCTCAGAGTCTCAGAGTCTCAGAGCCTCAGAGTCTCTGCGTCTCTGCGTCTCAGAGTCTCTGCGTCTCTGCGTCTCAGAGTCTCTGCGTCTCTGCGTCTCAGAGTCTCTGCGTCTCAGAGTCTCTGCGTCTCTGCGTCTCAGAGTCTCTGCGTCTCTGCGTCTCTGCGTCTCAGAGTCTCAGAGTCTCAGAGTCTCTGCGTCTCAGAGTCTCTGCGTCTCAGAGTCTCAGAGTCTCAGAGTCTCTGCGTCTCAGAGTCTCTGCGTCTCAGAGTCTCTGCGTCTCAGAGTCTCTGCGTCTCAGAGTCTCTGCGTCTCAGAGTCTCTGCGTCTCAGAGTCTCTGCGTCTCAGAGTCTCTGCGTCTCAGAGTCTCTGCGTCTCTGCGTCTCAGAGTCTCTGCGTCTCAGAGTCTCTGCGTCTCAGAGTCTCTGCGTCTTAGAGTCTCTGCGTCTCAGAGTCTCTGCGTCTCTGCGTCTCAGAGTCTCTGCGTCTCAGAGTCTCTGCGTCTCAGAGTCTCTGCGTCTCAGAGTCTCTGCGTCTCAGAGTCTCTGCGTCTCTGCGTCTCAGAGTCTCTGCGTCTCAGAGTCTCTGCGTCTCAGAGTCTCTGCGTCTCAGAGTCTCTGCGTCTCAGAGTCTCTGCGTCTCTGCGTCTCAGAGTCTCTGCGTCTCAGAGTCTCTGCGTCTCAGAGTCTCTGCGTCTCAGAGTCTCTGCGTCTCAGAGTCACTGCGTCTCAGAGTCTCTGCGTCTCAGAGTCTCTGCGTCTCAGAGTCTCTGCGTCTCAGAGTCTCTGCGTCTCAGAGTCTCTGCGTCTCAGAGTCTCTGCGTCTCTGCGTCTCAGAGTCTCTGCGTCTCAGAGTCTCTGCGTCTCAGAGTCTCTGCGTCTCAGAGTCTCTGCGTCTCTGCGTCTCAGAGTCTCTGCGTCTCAGAGTCTCTGCGTCTCAGAGTCTCTGCGTCTCAGAGTCACTGCGTCTCAGAGTCTCTGCGTCTCAGAGTCTCTGCGTCTCAGAGTTTCTGCGTCTCAGAGTCTCTGCGTCTCAGAGTCACAGGGTCTCTGCGTCTCAGAGTCTCAGAGTCTCTGCGTCTCAGAGTCTCTGCGTCTCAGAGTCTCTGCGTCTCTGCGTCTCTGCATCTCAGAGTCTCTGCGTCTCTGCGCCTCTGCGTCTCAGAGTCTCGGCGCCTCAGAGTCTCTGCGCCTCAGAGTCTCTGCGTCTCTGCGTCTCAGAGTCTCTGCGTCTCAGAGTCTCTGCGTCTCAGAGTCTCTGCGTCTCAGAGTCTCTGCGTCTCAGAGTCTCTGCGTCTCTGCGTCTCAGAGTCTCTGCGTCTCAGAGTCTCTGTTTCTCAGAGTCTCTGCGTCTCAGAGTCTCTGCGTCTCAGAGTCTCTGCGTCTCAGAGTCTCTGCGTCTCAGAGTCCCTGCTTCTCAGAGTCTCTGCGTCTCAGAGTCTCTGCGTCTCAGAGTCTCTGCGTCTCAGAGTCTCTGCGTCTCAGAGTCTCTGCGTCTCAGAGTCTCTGCGTCTCAGAGTCTCTGCGTCTCAGAGTCTCAGAGTCTCTGCGTCTCTGCGTCTCAGAGTCTCAGAGTCTCTGCGTCTCAGAGTCTCTGCGTCTCAGAGTCTCTGCGTCTCAGAGTCTCTGCGTCTCAGAGTCTCTGCGTCTCAGAGTCTCTGCGTCTCAGAGTCTCTGCGTCTCAGAGTCTCAGAGTCTCTGCGTCTCTGCGTCTCAGAGTCTCAGAGTCTCTGCGTCTCAGAGTCTCTGCGTCTCAGAGTCTCTGCGTCTCAGAGTCTCTGCGTCTCAGAGTCTCTGCGTCTCAGAGTCTCAGAGTCTCTGCGTCTCTGCGTCTCAGAGTCTCAGAGTCTCTGCGTCTCAGAGTCTCTGCGTCTCAGAGTCTCAGAGTCTCTGCGTCTCAGAGTCTCAGAGTCTCTGCGTCTCTGCGTCTCAGAGTCTCAGAGTCTCTGCGTCTCAGGGTCTCTGCGTCTCAGAGTCTCTGCGTCTCTGCGTCTCAGAGTCTCTGCGTCTCAGAGTCTCTGCGTCTCTGCGTCTCAGAGTCTGAGTCTCTGCGTCTCTGCGTCTCAGAGTCTCAGAGTCTCTGCGTCTCAGAGTCTCAGAGTCTCTGCGTCTCTGCGTCTCTGCGTCTCAGACTCTCTGCGTCTCTGCGTCTCTGCGTCTCAGACTCTCTGCGTCTCAGAGTCTCTGCGTCTCAGGGTCTCAGAGTCTCAGAGCCTCAGAGTCTCTGCGTCTCTGCGTCTCAGAGTCTCTGCGTCTCTGCGTCTCAGAGTCTCTGCGTCTCTGCGTCTCAGAGTCTCTGCGTCTCAGAGTCTCTGCGTCTCTGCGTCTCAGAGTCTCTGCGTCTCTGCGTCTCTGCGTCTCAGAGTCTCAGAGTCTCAGAGTCTCTGCGTCTCAGAGTCTCTGCGTCTCAGAGTCTCAGAGTCTCAGAGTCTCTGCGTCTCAGAGTCTCTGCGTCTCAGAGTCTCTGCGTCTCAGAGTCTCTGCGTCTCAGAGTCTCTGCGTCTCAGAGTCTCTGCGTCTCTGCGTCTCAGAGTCTCTGCGTCTCAGAGTCTCTGCGTCTCAGAGTCTCTGCGTCTCAGAGTCTCTGCGTCTCAGAGTCTCTGCGTCTCTGCGTCTCAGAGTCTCTGCGTCTCAGAGTCTCTGCGTCTCAGAGTCTCTGCGTCTCAGAGTCTCTGCGTCTCTGCGTCTCAGAGTCTCTGCGTCTCAGAGTCTCTGCGTCTCAGAGTCTCTGCGTCTCAGAGTCTCTGCGTCTCAGAGTCACTGCGTCTCAGAGTCTCTGCGTCTCAGAGTCTCTGCGTCTCAGAGTCTCTGCGTCTCAGAGTCTCTGCGTCTCAGAGTCTCTGCGTCTCAGAGTCTCAGAGTCTCTGCGTCTCAGAGTCTCTGCGTCTCTGCGTCTCAGAGTCTCTGCGTCTCAGAGTCTCTGCGTCTCAGAGTCTCTGCGTCTCAGAGTCTCTGCGTCTCTCAGAGTCTCTGCGTCTCAGAGTCTCTGCGTCTCAGAGTCTCTGCGTCTCAGAGTCTCTGCGTCTCAGAGTCTCTGCGTCTCAGAGTCTCTGCGTCTCAGAGTTTCTGCGTCTCAGAGTCTCTGCGTCTCAGAGTCACAGGCGTCTCTGCGTCTCAGAGTCTCAGAGTCTCTGCGTCTCAGAGTCTCAGAGTCTCTGCGTCTCTGCGTCTCTGCGTCTCAGAGTCTCTGCGTCTCAGAGTCTCTGCGTCTCAGAGTCTCTGCGTCTCAGAGTCTCTGCGTCTCAGAGTCTCTGCGTCTCAGAGTCTCAGAGTCTCTGCGTCTCAGAGTCTCAGAGTCTCAGAGTCTCAGATTCTCTGCGTCTCTGCGTCTCAGAGTCACAGAGTCTCTGCGTCTCAGAGTCTCTGCGTCTCAGAGTCTCTGCGTCTCTGCGTCTCTGCGTCTCAGAGTCTCTGCGTCTCTGCGTCTCAGAGTCTCAGAGTCTCTGCGTCTCTGCGTCTCAGAGTCTCAGAGTCTCAGAGTCTCTGCGTCTCTGCGTCTCAGAGTCTCAGAGTCTCAGAGTCTCTGCGTCTCTGCGTCTCAGAGTCTCTGCGTCTCAGAGTCTCTGCGTCTCAGAGTCTCTGCGTCTCAGAGTCTCTGCGTCTCTGCGTCTCAGAGTCTCTGCGTCTCAGAGTCTCTGCGTCTCAGAGTCTCAGAGTCTCAGATTCTCTGCGTCTCTGCTTCTCAGAGTCACAGAGTCTCTGCGTCTCAGAGTCTCTGCGTCTCAGAGTCTCTGCGTCTCAGAGTCTCTGCGTCTCAGAGTCTCTGCGTCTCAGAGTCTCTGCGTCTCTGCGTCTCTGAGTCTCAGAGTCTCAGAGTCTCTGCGTCTCAGAGTCTCTGCGTCTCAGAGTCTCTGCGTCTCAGAGTCTCAGAGTCTCTGCGTCTCTGCGTCTCTGCGTCTCAGAGTCTCTGCGTCTCAGAGTCTCTGCGTCTCAGAGTCTCTGCGTCTCTGCGGCCTCTGCGTCTCAGAGTCTCGGCGCCTCAGAGTCTCTGCGCCTCAGAGTCTCTGCGTCTCTGCGTCTCAGAGTCTCTGCGTCTCAGAGTCTCTGCGTCTCAGAGTCTCTGCGTCTCAGAGTCTCTGCGTCTCAGAGTCTCAGAGTCTCTGCGTCTCAGAGTCTCTGCGTCTCAGAGTCTCTGCGTCTCAGAGTCTCTGCGTCTCAGAGTCTCTGCGTCTCAGAGTCTCTGCGTCTCAGAGTCTCAGAGTCTCTGCGTCTCTGCGTCTCAGAGTCTCAGAGTCTCTGCGTCTCAGAGTCTCTGCGTCTCAGAGTCTCAGAGTCTCTGCGTCTCTGCGTCTCAGAGTCTCAGAGTCTCTGCGTCTCAGAGTCTCTGCGTCTCAGAGTCTCAGAGTCTCTGCGTCTCTGCGTCTCAGAGTCTCAGAGTCTCTGCGTCTCAGGGTCTCTGCGTCTCAGAGTCTCTGCGTCTCTGCGTCTCAGAGTCTCTGCGTCTCAGAGTCTCTGCGTCTCTGCGTCTCAGAGTCTGAGTCTCTGCGTCTCTGCGTCTCTGCGTCTCAGAGTCTCAGAGTCTCTGCGTCTCAGAGTCTCTGCGTCTCAGAGTCTCTGCGTCTCAGAGTCTCTGCGTCTCAGAGTCTCTGCGTCTCAGAGTCTCAGAGTCTCTGCGTCTCTGCGTCTCAGAGTCTCAGAGTCTCTGCGTCTCAGAGTCTCTGCGTCTCAGAGTCTCAGAGTCTCTGCGTCTCTGCGTCTCAGAGTCTCAGAGTCTCTGCGTCTCAGAGTCTCTGCGTCTCTGCGTCTCAGAGTCTGAGTCTCTGCGTCTCTGCGTCTCCTCAGAGTCTCAGAGTCTCTGCGTCTCAGAGTCTCTGCGTCTCAGAGTCTCTGCGTCTCAGAGTCTCTGCGTCTCAGAGTCTCTGCGTCTCAGAGTCTCAGAGTCTCTGCGTCTCTGCGTCTCAGAGTCTCAGAGTCTCTGCGTCTCAGAGTCTCTGCGTCTCAGAGTCTCAGAGTCTCTGCGTCTCTGCGTCTCAGAGTCTCAGAGTCTCTGCGTCTCAGAGTCTCTGCGTCTCAGAGTCTCAGAGTCTCTGCGTCTCTGCGTCTCAGAGTCTCAGAGTCTCTGCGTCTCAGGGTCTCTGCGTCTCAGAGTCTCTGCGTCTCTGCGTCTCAGAGTCTCTGCGTCTCAGAGTCTCTGCGTCTCTGCGTCTCAGAGTCTGAGTCTCTGCGTCTCTGCGTCTCTGCGTCTCAGAGTCTCAGAGTCTCTGCGTCTCAGAGTCTCTGCGTCTCAGAGTCTCAGCGTCTCAGAGTCTCTGCGTCTCTGCGTCTCTGCGTCTCAGAGTCTCTGCGTCTCAGAGTCTCTGCGTCTCAGAGTCTCAGAGTCTCTGCGTCTCAGAGTGCTGAGTCTCTGCGTCTCTGCGTCTCTGCGTCTCAGAGTCTCTGCGTCTCAGAGTCTCAGAGTCTCAGAGTCTCTGCGTCTCAGAGTCTCTGCGTCTCAGAGTCTCTGCGTCTAGAGTCTCAGAGTCTCTGCGTCTCTGCGTCTCAGAGTCTCAGAGTCTCAGAGTCTCTGCGTCTCAGAGTCTCTGCGTCTCAGAGTCTCTGCGTCTCAGAGTCTCTGCGTCTCAGAGTCTCTGCGTCTCAGAGTCTCTGCGTCTCAGAGTCTCTGCGTCTCTGCGTCTCAGAGTCTCTGCGTCTCAGGTCTCTGAGTCTCAGCGTCTCCTCAGAGTCTCTGCGTCTCAGAGTCTCTGCGTCTCAGAGTCTCTGCGTCTCAGAGTCTCTGCGTCAGTCCTGCGTCTCTGCGTCTCAGAGTCTCAG